>NW_007247721.1:1087266-1116947 GCF_000164805.1 Carlito syrichta | reverse complement strand
CCCTCCTTTCTCTCTCTCCCCCGCTCTCCTTCTCCCCCTCTCCCCCCTCTCTCTTCCCTCTCCTCACCCCCAATTCCTTGCTCACTTCCCTTGCCCCTCAGAGACCAGTCCTAGCCACTCTGGAGTCAGGAGGCCTGGATCATAATCTCAACTCCTCCCGCACACACCCAGTGGTGGCCTCTTAGGCAAATCCATGTTTATATTTCTCTAATCAACAATAAAATGAGAATATTGGACTAGGTTCGAAGTTTTCAAACTGTGTTCCAAGAACCCTGAAAACTCCAGAGAGGCACATCAGGGGTTCTATAAACATTAGATTCTATCTGTTTTAACTATCTGAAAGACCATAATACACCACGCCTTTACAATTCGTAATTCAAATACATCTGAGACTACCAATATCTTGTGCTAATTCTTCTTTTCCCTGACCTCAGAATAAAGCTTCCCTGCCTCCCTCAGAGATCTGCCTAAAACATATCTTTGGCTGGGAAAGTACTATTTCTGAGCTATTTTTTGGAGAGGAAAGCCTGCTCATGTCTGCTTACATGGAAATGTATGATCAAGTATATCCCCAAAGAATAGATGCATCAGGGCCAACAAATGCCATGAACAGCTCAGTTGCATCTGCTTGGAATCAGAGCTTGACATGGCAGAACTAAGTTTTAGGTGTTTTTATCTAACTTCGAATATTTATGCATACTATTTATTCCAGGTGAACTAATTTCCCTTAAAAAGGAGAAACGAGGCCAGGTGCAGTGGTTCATGCTTGTAATCCCAGCATCTTGGGAGCCCAAGATGAGAGGATCATTTGAGCCCAGGCGTTCGAGACCAGCTGAGCAACATAATGAGACCCCCATCTCTATAAAAAATATATATATACAAAAATAAGCCAGGTGAGGTGGTGCATACCTGTAGTCACAGCTACTTGGGAGGCTGAGGCGGGAGAATCACTTGAGCCCAAGGCTGCAGTGAGCAGTGAGCTATGATCGTACCACCATACTCCAGTTTGGGCAATAGAGTGAGGCCCCATCTCTTTAAAAGAGAGAGAGAGAGAAAGAGAGAGAGGGAGAGAGAAACGGAATGTTGGTTGAAGAGAGGAATTTTTAAAAGAAAATATGATGATGCCTGTGACCAAAGTGGTCAAATTCAAGATGAAACATCATGTCAGACTTAACTAGTACCTACTGATTCTTCGACTCTGTTGCCTATAGAACCAGAGTGAATGAAATAAGAGGAATGCCACAAAAACTCAAAAACAAGAAAATACAATAGCCATTATCTGTCTTTGGGGCTCACCTTTTAGGGCAATAAAATCCACCCAAGTTCTTGAGTTGCTTTGTATAGAGAAATCTGGCAAAAGACTTCTACATTCCCTGACATACAAGGGGGGGAGGACCCTCAAATAAATAAAATTTATTTGTTAAGATTGTGTTCTTATTATTACATGTTTAAACTTCAGTCACCTTCAAAGTACTTTCCATTTGATATAATACACCTATCAAGATGCTTTTTCCACTGCTCAAAACACTTTTTTGAACTCGTCAATTCTGACGCCTTTTGGTGCTTCTGCCAATTTTTGTTTCACCTCTTCCACAATGGCAAAAATTTTCCTTTTGAGGACTTTTTTCATCCAAGGAAACAAACAAACAAAAAAGTCACTTGGGGTGAAATTGGGTGAATAGGGTGGGTGGGGTATGGGGGTCATGCAGTTTTTGTTCAAAAACTGCTGAACACTCAGCATGGTATGGGCAGGTGGGTTGTCATGGTGGAAGAACCAGTCACCTGCCTACTACAACTTTCATCCACAAATCGTGATGAAACCTTCTCAAAACTTCCAGATAAGAACTTTGGTTGACAATTTGACCCAGAGGAACAAATTCTGGGTATACTACCCTGCCCTCCAAAAGATAATTTTGGGTTTTTTGAGGTCCCTCATCATAGAACATCACCCAGTAAGCCTAAAAACGGGACCCCTAGCTATGGTTAGTATAAAATGCACATCTTATAATGTTATCTTAAAAGTTATACAGTATTATTGAAGTTTACCAATGTATGTTTAAACTTTACCCGTGAGGGAAAACCACATGCTCTCTTAGACAAGCTTGTTAAATCCTGTCCTATGGACCTTGTTATACATGTGTTAGATGAGACACTTGCTTAAAAAATCCTAGTACTGCTATCCACCCAAGAATCTAAGACTGTGTATTTAATGAATAACCTAAGCCTGTTAAAATCATCCTGTTAAAAGTCACATCTTATGAGGGGTGAGAATCCAAAGCCTGTCAGCAAGGTCAAAATTGGCTAGCATCAAAATTATCCTTGAACATCTCCTCAATGGCCATGAAAAATAGAGTGTGGTTTTGTATGTATCACCCCACACAACACTGCACATGTGTAAATGTATAATATATTCAGTAGTGTATGACTCATAAAAGGTCATGTGAAAAATATAATGTGGTTGTATTTTTTCCCCATTTCTCTGGGAGCTGGATTACCATGAGAGGAATGTGAGCATAAGGCACCTCTACTCTAAAGGAAATGTTCAGCGTTTCCCCGAGGAAGAGGCGGGATCTTATAGTTCTCTCCATGCTGCTTCTTTGTGCAGCATGAGCAACAATATCAGGGACAATACCTGCTCAATTCAAAACTCTTAACCTTGTTTAGAAAAAGAAGAAAGAATTTTTTCTTCACAATAAACGTAAAATTTCACTTAAGTCTGTAAAATTCTGAGCTACTTGCCAGGTTTATTTCTAAATAAATCTGGTTTGAAGAAAACAGGGCCTCTTTGAAGCTGCCATTATAATGTATTTAAAACCATTAAGTCTTGTAGGGAAAAATAAGAGTCAACCATAGAACAGGAAAGAAAAAGTGTTCCAGGCCAGGGCACTAGCATGTACAAAGGCCCTATGGTGCATCAGAGCACAGCCAGAATGAGGAATCCAAGGAAGGCTAGTGTCGTCAGAGCAGAGCTTGGGACCTAAAGAGGCCAGTGGGGTTGACATGTGGAAGCCAACCCATGCTAGGTCATATTCATCCATTCAGCCATTTACTCATTCATTCACAATCAAATATGTACAGATATTTATCTTCTATGTGTCAGACACTATTTCTGGTACCAGGAGAGAGAAGCAAACAGGACAGGTAAGGAGCCTGTTTTCAGAGTCTACATCCTAGATGGACAATAAATATCACACTCTTAAAAACTCTGAGCAGTAAGAGCTATGAAGAGAATTAAAATAGGGTGACAGATTCACCATTTGACAACCACCATGGGAATAACTGTTTCAAGCGAGAAACATCATTGGATGCAAAAACCAGCAGGCAAAACTTTGATGACAGAGGATGATTCTGCAGTCCAAATACCTCCCCACAAGATATGTAGTAATTACAAGAGAGAAGCAATAACTTAACCATAGAAATACCTGGCAGGTACCACCCTAATTGAGTAAAGTCAAGTGTGCCCCCGATAGGATGCACAGAGCAGGGAACAGCGTCCTCACTCTGGTATTCCTGCCAAGAATGCACAATCTCAACCTAACCATGAGAATACATCAGACAAATCCAAACTGAAGAGCTCATAGCAAATAACTGGCCTGGACCCTTAAAAAGTGTCAGGGTTATGGAAGATAAAGGAAGACTGAGGAGCTATTCCAGACTGCAGGAGCCCAGAGACGCATGATTCTGGAATGAATCCTGGACAGAAAAAAAAAAAAAAAGGTTTTATTTGCTATAGAGAATATTAGCGGAATTGGCAAAATCTGAATAAAGCCTGTAGATTAGATAATGTGATTGTACCAATGTTAATTGCCTGGCTTGTTAATGTTAACTGTCTGGTTTATAATTACCAAAGACCGTATTTGATTATGTAAGAGAATGTCTTTGCTTTTAGGAAACACACACGGAAGTATTTAATGGTAAATGGGTAGCATTATGTCTGCACTATATTCAAACAGTTCAGAAAACGTATGTGTAGAGATGTATGTTTGTATAATACATATAGCTATATTAAGAGAGAGAATGTCCTCAGAAGAGATGAAACTTAGGTTGGGGTATAAATGACAACGAAGGACATTTCAGGTGAAAGGAACAGCCAGTGCAAAGGCCCTGAGGCTGGAAAGCTCTTGGTAAGTTGAAGAAGCAGAAAGAAGTCCACTGTGGCTGAAGCTGAGTAGGCAAGGGGCAAGCACTATGAGATTCAAGGAAAGAAGAATTTTGCCTTTTTTCTAAGAATGACGGAAAGCAATAGCGGGCTTTAAACTGGAGGACAGCAAGGTTCGATTTGCGTAATGAAAGCTCGCATCGGCTGCAATGTGAAAAGTAAAGCAGGGAGTGGGTCACGAGTGGGCGTAAGGGGGTCAGTTAGAAACCGCAGCAGATGTTCAGGTGGGCCTGGACTCAGGGCATGGGAGAGAGAGAGAAAAGTGGATAGGTTGGGGATGTTTAGGAGACACAAAAAATAAAAATCAAACCGGACTTGGCAGTGACCTGGATGTGCCCTCTGTTTCTCTGCTTTCAAGCTTTGTATCAGTTAATGGAATTGAACCTAAGATTTCAGGGTGAACTATTAAAGTGCCCCAGCTCCACCTCTGCTGTAGGGTGGTTGCTGTTTGTCATTGTTGTTTTTTGTTTTAGTTGGAGTCTCACTCTGTCGCCCACGCTGAAGGGCAGCCTCGACCTGCTGGACTCAGGTGATCTTGCTGCCTCAGCCCTCTAAGTAGCGGGAACTACAGGCACGCGCCACCATGCCTGGCTTATTTTTTGATTTATTGTAGAGATGAGGTTTCCCCAAGTTGCCCAGGCTGGTCTCGAACCCGGGGGCTCAGGCAATCCTCTCACCCCGGCCTCCCAAAATGCTGGGATTATAGGCGTGGGCCACGTGCCCATGTCCTTGTTTCTTATTCCCATGCTCCTTTCTGGACAGTCCACAAAGTACAGAATCAGTCGGAGTAACTCGCGTTGCGGGAGGAGGTCTTGGGAGTGTGGAAATGGTACTTAGATGAAAAGGCATTGGCCAGGCTCGGTGGCTCAGCCTGTAATCCCAGCACTTTGGGAGGGTGAGGTGAGCGGATTGCCTGAGCCCGCGGGTTTGAGACACACCCGGGTAACTTGGTGAGACCTCATCTCTACAATAAATCAAAAATCAGCCGGGCGTGGTAGCGTACGGCTGCAGTTCCGGCTACTTGGAAGGCCGAGGCGGAAGGATCGCCGGAGCCCAGCAGGTCGAGGCTGCGGTGGCTGGGAGCGGCCACTGCACTCCGGTCTGGGCGACAGAGTGAGACTCCAACTCAAACAAAAGAAAACGCATTGGTCTCCTTCTGAGACACAGGCCACGTACATCCCTCCACAAAGCAGGAAAATGGCAAGTGCTGGGGGGCGGGGGGAGAGTCCCATCCAAAGCCAGACTACAGCCTCACCACAAACGCGCCCAGGAGAGCAGCTGTCTTCACTAACTGGTAGATTGCCTGCTCGTCTTTCTTGAGAAAGCACAGCAGATGCACAGTAATGCCCAATTACTCCAAGGAATGTCACCATTTTTATGATTAATCAGTTGCATACACTCAGGGACATATGTGAGGTAGTGTCCAAAGACAACAAAAGACCCTGCAGGGAAGAGATAAATTGAACCCAACCCCTGTAGCCCTGTAGTTACAGAAACAGAGTAACTGTACATATTACATAAATATATCTTAATGTAAATTATTGCCAAAATGAGGCCTATTTTAACCTAAGTTCACTGTGAGACAAATCTATTTTTAAAACCTATAGGTTATGTAAAAGTTGTAAATAATAGATATCTCTTTTCAGAATGCAAACAATAATGAAGTAGTGAGCTGTTGCTGTGATCATCACTAGCAAAATAGCACCCAATAATTAAAATAGCTTTTGTGCTTTAAAGGATTCTTCCAAGAAGGAATCGAAGGAAGCAGGAGTATTCCAACTTGCTTTATAAGGCCCAGCTGAAACGTCAACCCCTTTGTGAGGTTTTCTCTGATCTCTGGAGCAGAATTAATAGGCCTCTCCTCTGAGCTCTTAGGGCACTCACCAGTGGGGGGTGGAATTATTATCATGGTAAATCTCTCAGCCGGTTCTCTTTGATTACAGTACCTAGCATACAAGTCAGCTCCCTTTTCCTTCTGGAGCTTTAGAGAAGATGCAAATATTAAAAGCTCAGTAGTGGTACAGGTTACAGCTGCTAATACTTAAGGAACAGTTCATGGGACCAGGCACTATCTCCATGCATTAACCCTTTGGTCCTCACAATAACCTTAATGAAGTAGGTACCACCAAGATGAGGAAACGGAGCAGGAGGGGTGAGGAGACATGTCCAAAGTCACACTGCTAGTAACCAGGGACAATCAGGATTTTAGCTCAGGCAGTCTGCTTGCCACCTCCCAGATGGGGTAGGGTAGGGAAACACTGGCCTAGGAGGTCAAATACCTGGAGTCAGGCCTTTATTTGGTAGTTTGTCAGCTACACAGCTACCTATTGAGAGCCTGCTGGCCTCTGGGATTTCCCTGCCTCCCCAGAGTCCAGGCCTCATCCACACTCACTAGCAAGGCAGCAACAGCCCCCTGTCTGGGCTTCCCGCACTGACCCACTGCCTGGGGCTGCCAGACTCGCATCTGAGTCAAATGTTTTCCATGGGACAAATGTTTCTGGATGGGTTTACTCTGGCATCACTGCTCTCCTAATATCTTTGCTCATCTCACAGTTTTTGAAGACTGACTAGGCTGAGTGCTGAGAGACAGCAAAGATTTAGCAAATTGTCCCTGCACACCAGGAACTAAGATTTCAACACGGATTCAAATAAGAAAGCTGAACCTTAAGATTACAATCCAGAGCTGTATGGTAAATGTTCCCCCAGCATGCCATGGGCTCACCCATAATGCCCCATGCTTCCCCATCGTGCCATGAGCTCTCCCATCAGGTCATGTGCTGACCCACAGGGCCACATGCTTCCCATCATGCCACACGTTCTCCCATCATGTCTCGTACTTTCCCCTCATGCCACAGCACAATCTCTCAGGCTAGAGAAACTCATCCTGTCTTCTGCTACATTACCCTTTTCTTTATATCTGCCGTATGCATTTTTCATTCCAGGGACAGCAGCCCTTTATGGGTCAGTGGCTTGGGAACCATTTACAATCTCAGACTGACCTTTCTGAAACATTACTCAGTGACAAACAAATGTTTCCTTTGTACTTGATGGGATTACCATTTGAAATTCAATTTTATTTGGTACGATAGGTCAACTACCAAAATGGAGAAAGGCACTTGCTCTTTCCAGTTGCCACCTTTAGATGTGAGGCCTGTGTGATCTGCACCTTCTTGGAAATTTATAACAGCACAACATTTTAATGGTGTTTAAAAAATCTTGACATGTTATTGCTGATAAGAAAAACAGGTGTTTTGTCATCCCTGACTTGTTACCTGCACCCAGGACCAAGAAAAGAACACATGGCACAACCTCCATGATGTTTTTCTCCCAGGGACACCATGCCCACACTTGTGAAGAAAATTCCTATTGTCAAGTTTGATGACATGATTGCTTTCTTATGTGAGAGCTGCCCTCCTTCTCACCCCATCTCTAGAGGTAAGATTAGAAATGACACAAACTCAAACACTGAGAAAAAGGAAACCTTTTTTGGGATCTGTTCTCTGTCTCTGTATCATTATCTTTGACATTACTGCTTGTCAGGATAAGCAGAGTTATGCTGCAGTAACTAGTCTCCTTCCCCCAGTCTTATGTGGCCTCCCTGACCACACAAGGTAAAAAAAGAACCAAAAGGCAAATTATATCTTTATGGCCCCTTCTACCATAATAGGCTCCTCATTGTGGGTCCATTTTATCTGTATCCAAAATAGAGCGTGTCCTATCTGGGAACGAAGGCTTGTTCTTTGGCTCCCCTGGTGATTAGAATGTGTGACCACAGAGGTGATCATTGAAGACCCTGCTACTGATAAGGTCTCCTAAGACACTCTGCAGCATTCATTGTCTCTGAGAATGTGGAAGCCTCCATCTGTTCACTGCTTTAAATGTTGGCCAGAAGAAACAGCATTGCTTCTACAATGCATTTCGAGAATATTACTTTAAACATGATGGCTATATGTGCAAGGGATTTTGGAGGGTTGTAGAAAGGTAAGTTCCAAATTCCATTAGAGTACATTAAAGAAAATGAAATTATCTTAGGAGCGCAGCACATTTCAAGCCATTAAATAATTTAAAAGGCACTTAGTGTAGCATGGAGCCATATGAGTACAGGCACTCAAACTGCTTGAGTTGTACTGAGCTAAAATGTTTGGCAAGATTAAACTTGGAGGCTGATGCTCAAAACCTAGTGTTCTGTAGGAAGCACTCTCTCTCTTTTTTTTTTTTTTGAGTTGGAGTCTCACTCGGTCACCCAGACTGGAGTGCAGTGGCCACTCCCGGCCACCGCAGCCTCGCCTGCTGGGCTCTGGTGATCCTTCCGCCTCAGCCTTCCGAGTAGCCAGAATTACAGGCATGCACTACCACGCCCGGCTGATTTTTTGATTTATTGTAGAGATGAGGTCTCGCTGCCCAGGCGGGTCTTGAACCCGCGGGCTCAGGCAATCCACTCACCTCAGCTTCCCAAAGGCGCGGGATTACAGGCTGAGCCACCAAGCCCGGCTAGGAAGCACTCTCTTACGAAGGACAGCTGGAACAAATGTTTACCAAGGCAACCTCCTGGACACTAATGCAGGGGGAAGTTATGTGTATGGCAGTTACTGCTAGCTAGGTAGTATTCGCCTTCCCTTCTTCTTTCCTAACGGAAGTTCAGTTTCTTTCAGGCAACAATACGATCAACTAAAAAACTGCATTTCCCAGCCTTCTCTGAAGCTAGAAGGAACCATTTTATACAGTGTTGGTCAACAATGTATAAACAGAAATCTGCTAGGATTTTCTGAGAAAGTCCTAATTTGCTGATGGAAATACTATTCCTTCTCCCTCACCACTTCTTCCTCCTCCTCCCTGTCTAAAAGGTAGTTAGGAGACTGGAAATAGAGGAGCTGGTTTGAAAGCTTTCAAGAGAAAGAACACAACCATGTCCTGTCTCTGCCTGCTAACCATGGCAGAGACAGGAGCCTGGCATGGTGGCACCGTCAGGAGCTATTGTGCCAGTCCCAGATTTCTGATCTCTGGATTTTGTAGGGAAGGGAAATAAACCCCTATTTGGCTATGCCAGTCTGGCTGGGTTTCTGCTTCATGCAGCAAAGGCAATCCTTAATCAATCTAGAGTGTTACACAGACAAGATTTGCCCATCCAGTGAGTTTTAGAATCAACAGGGTAAACACAGGTCCTTGCTATAGGACCTTTCTGAGCCTTTTATATCCTAGATACCTGACAATGTTCTAAGAGGAGGGTAGAGTCAAGTGTCTTCCAAATTCTATTGGTCATGGAAACTTTTATTTCATGTCACATCTCTTGGGAACGGTGTTCTACCAAATATGCTTTAGGAAGCAGTCCATCAGATGTGCTTGTATGTTTGTTCTCTCTCTCTCTCTCTCTCTCTCTCTCCAATCCTCCTCTCAATTTCTCTTCTCAACCAAGGAAACATCATGCCTTTCTAGGATGTACAAACATAAATTCTTAGCAAAAGTTGAAACATTTAACCATTATAACTTTCCATACTGGGTTGAATAGTGTCTCCCAAAAATTCATATCCACCCGAAACCTGTGAATGTATCCTTATTTAGAAATAAGATCTTCATGGATATAATTAGGTTAAGATAAAGTCATAGTGGATTAGGGTAGGCCCTAAATCCAATGGCCAGCATCCTTATAAGGAGGAGGAGATTTGAACACACAAAGTCACAGAGGAGACACACACACAGAGAAGACCAAGTGGCAATGGAGGCAGAGACTGAAATGATGCAGTGGCAAGCTAAGGAAAGTCAAAATTGCTAGCAACCTCCCAAAGGTAGGAAGGGACCAAGAAGGACTCTCTCCTAGAGTCTTCGGAGGGAGCATAGCTTTGCCAACACCTTGATTTCAGATCTCTAATCTTCAAAACTGTAAGAGAATTAATTTCTGTTGCTTTAAGTCATCCAGTTTATGGTATTTTGTTAAGGCAGCCCAGGAAACTAACATACTTGGCAAGTCTAAATTATTATAATATTTTCCTATGTCCAGGGATGAGAATTAAGGGTCAACACTGAGGCCTGGCCATCTAGAAAGACTCCCTCCTCGCTACTCTCCCCAGGCTCCTCCACCATATTTTAGATTCTTGTCAAGAAAGTATATTCCTCCTGTTGCTTTTCCTTCAAACCAAATAGCATCTTGAAAACTCTGATAATAAAAATAGGAGAAGTTGACATTTACATAGAAATACCCCCAAAGAACAGCTTTTCAGAAATCCTGACTTTGCCATTAATCATCACCTCACCTTATCTTTTCTCAGTCTCATCTATCTGATCTCTAAAAGTAAGGGGTTAGACTAGAAGATATCTATGATCCCTTCCATTCAGACATTCTAGAACATGAGTGGGAATGTTCCAGGTGTGTAATTTGACACATATTATTCAGAAACACAAAGACAAGGCTGGTTGGGATAGAAAGTCAAAGCAACAGGCCCTTAATAATGCTTGGGGCACCTTTTGAGCTTTTCTGGAATCACATATATAAGGATCTTACTTCCTATGATATCTTTTTGAACTGAACTAGAAAAAGGAATGCAGTGTTACCTTTGGTGCTACACTTGCCTTGGCATATGAAAAGTCCTAAAAGAAGGCCTGGGCACGGTGGCTCAGCACTTTGGGAGGCTAAGGCAGAGGATCGCTTTGAGCCCAAGAGTTCAAGACCAGCCTAGGCAACATAGTGAGACCTCTTCTCTACAGTAAATAAATAAATGTCCTCAAGAGAGAAGTGATTCTTCAGAGAGGGCTGTAATAGAAATTACTCTTACATGTATAAAACTAGGCAAATTATTTTCATTACAAAAGATGTCTTTAGCCGGGCTCAGTGGCTCAGCCTGTAATCCCGTGCCTTTGGGAGGCCGAGGTGAGTAGATTGCCTGAGCCCGCGGGTTCAAGACCCGCCTGGGCAGCGAGACCTCATCTCTACAATAAATCAAAAAATCAGCCGGGTGTGGTAGCACATGCCTGTAATTCCGGCTACTCGGAAGGCTGAGGCGGAAGGATCGCCAGAGCCCAGCAGGCGAGGCTGTGGTGGCCGGGAGGGGCCGCTGCACTCCAGTTTGGGCGACCGAGTGAGACTCCAACTCAAAAAAAAAAAAAATGTCTTTATTTCATGAGCAAGTTTACTAAAGGTTTTAAGGTAAATGGTATAACAAAACAGTTGCTTAACAGTTCTTCTCCAATCCAAACAACCCAATTATTTCAGACTTTAGTCATATAAAAGTATTTCCATCTACTTGATCATTTAGGTTGCTTTTCCTGAACACCAACCATTTTTCATTGTACTGTGTAACTGTGATAACCAACACAGAACACAACATTCTCAAAAGGATACATCTTAAAGCTTGAAGTCATGTTCTTAATATATCCCACAGATTATAGAAAATGCAAGGATGTAATAAGAAATAAAAGAATTCCAGCTTTTCACAAGGACACACCAGACACAATGTCTTAGTAAGGTACATTACAATACTGTAATTATCAGACATAAATATTTTTAGAACCTTAGATGCATATACCCTTTGTCAAAAATGGTTTTGAGGTGCCAAAGAGACCACAAATTCTGTAACACACATATCCTCCTTGGACATTTGCCAATGCACATTTGAGAGGTAATTTGTGCCTAACAAGGACACAGAAACCTTAAAATATGATAATGTCCCCCTAGTTGTTTAAGTATATCAGCAATACTGTTGATTATTATATTTACAACAAAGGAAAAAAATAAACCAAAAGAATGCACTGGGTTTCTTAAGGTCATAAACTGCAGGTCTACATAAGGATACCTAGTTATAAGTAATAAAGTTTATTAATGTACCTAACCTACAAAGAATTATTTATTATTTGTCCATTTTTCTTATTGTGTCCACTTTTCTTATTCAAAAAATGAGATTAATAATACCATCTACTCTGTTTATTAGACTTTAAATACATATAACTATAAATATCATTAACACAATCTGACACGTAGAAAGTACAAAAAAAAAAATCAGCTGCTACTACTATAATGGAGCCAAGTAGAAAGATCTGGGATATGTTTTGGAGGGCTGAACTAACAGAATTTGCTGGTAGATTGGATGAGAAAGTGAGGGAAAAAGAGAAAACAAGGACAACTCCAAAATTTTTGGCTTGAGCAACTGGGAGGATGATGTAAGGAAGATGCAGAGAATGAGTTTGTGGCAAGAAATCAAGAACTCTGACAGGGTCCTATAGGTTTGGTCTGTGATGCCTGTGAGACAGCCATGTGGAAACTCCATGGAAGCAGTTAGGAATACAAGTCTTCAGCCTTAATACTCAACACTACTCAACGTAAAACCCAAAGACCAGCAACACCAGCATAACCTGGGAGCTTGCTGGAGATGCAAAAACTCCACTGCAGGCCCCACTCCGACCTACGGAATTGAAATCTACATTTGAACAGGATCCCCAGGTGATCAAAGTACCAGAAGCTATGAACTAGAGTTCTGGGGAGACAGAGACTTAGGACTCATTGATGTATACATGAAGTCTAAAGCCAAGACCTGAATGAGCTTCCCTAGGGAGAGTATATGAGGAAGACAACATGGTCCAGGGCAGAGCCATGGAGCTCTCACACCTACAGGTTTGGCAGAGGAAAAGGGAACTGCACAGAGCAAAAGGAGGAAGAGCCAGTGAGGCGAGGGAAAACCAAGGGAAGGAGGTATTCCGGAAGAATGTTTCAAGCAATGGTCAACTGTGTTGCATGCCACTGATGGGTCAAGTAAGAAAAGAACAGAGAAGAGTCCATTAGATTTGGTAGTATGGAGGTCATCTTCAGTGACTGTGACAAGAGTGGACTCGGTGCCATAGTGTAGACAGTAGGGAACATGAAGTAACATAGGGAGCAAAGGCAACTCTTTCAAGGCATTTTGCTGAGAATAAAAATAGGGGTAGGAGCTGGAGATACTTAGATAGGAGACTTAGAGCATGTCTGAATGCCAAGGAGAATACTGCCCTTGAGGGGGGTTGGAGGAGACAGAAGAGAAGCATACGATGCAGAAAGCGGATGATGCTGGAGTGGCATTTTTGAGGAGGTGAGAGGAAAAGAGGCCAGAGCGCGGAAGAAAAGATGGCCTCTGATAGAGCAGGGGCCACTAGACCCAGAGCATCACATCAACTGGGATCAGGGAGAGGGGAGGATGGGGTGCTCCCAGCCCCTTGCTTCTGTTTCTCAAAGAAGTTGAGGCACTCAGTAAGGTGGGTTGGATGGAGAGGAGATTTAGGGGAAGGAGGAGTGCATTAGTCATCCTGGAGAGTAGGAAAGTAAGTGCCTCAGACTTGCCAGGTAGCACAGAATGCTTTTTTTTAAGATTTGGGCCATGCATTTAAAAGACCCCATGCTCTTCTGTAACATATTTCATTCCACCAAAATATCCTAATGCTCTAATGCATACAGGCATGGATCACAAGAAGCACATATTTTCCATCAATTCTCATTACTCCTGTAAGCATGTTATTACATTCAAGGTCACCATCAGTCCAGCAAGGCTAGACAAGGGAGTCATCATAAAGCCACAGCAAGATAATGATACAAAAGGACAGAAGCCTTCTGTCCCCTCCATGAGATTTCTGGCTGAGAGGTAAGGCTAGAACTAATGACATGAAAACAGAGGATGCCTCAAGGGAGGAAGTTTTTCCTTCTGTTCTTATAATTCAGAGATCCCTCCTGAGACAAGTACTTTGGTAAACAACATCAGATACTGTTAATTGCCTTTAACTGAGTTTTCAACAAGCCCAAAGTCAGTAATTCCTCCTTGGTTACCTTCCTTCCTACTTGGAAACCAATCAAATTGAACAATCACATGCTTTGCAGCACTTCCTATCCAGCTTCATGAAGCTCATTTCTGTGATCCACAAACCTAGAAGCTAAAGCCGGGCTCTGCCCCAGAGCATTCTCTCCCACATGCCACACACTGAGGGTCAGGTGCATGTCTTCCCTGAACCCTACAGCCACCTCCATCTAGTTCCACTCCTTCAAAGCCCCCATCGCCTTGGAAGCACAGTCTTCCAACTTGACTTCCCATCACCCCTCCTTGTGACTATTCTCTACTGCCCTCCTGATCACTCCCCCATCCTTTGATGATCTCAGCTCTTGGCTGACCATCTTCGCCTCTGTCATTGTCCTTACTCATTCCTGCTGACGTCAACTTCCACACCGTGATCCATCAACACCCAGCGTGGCATCTCCATGGCCTCCTTCCACCCCAGTCTCAGCCACCCCCTCCCATGGTCACACCCTAGATTATGCGATTGCCAATAAGATCACCACCTCCTACTCCTTGACCTGCCCCTTCCAGCCCATCTCCTCCAGTGTCTTCCCTCCTAGCAATTCTCCGACATCTCTGAGACCTCCTACTCACTTTTTCACTAACTACTCCAAACTCCACTCTTCCCATCTCTCTCGTCTAGCTTAAAGTAGATCATTCCCATGGGTAATCACTCCCTTGAAAAATGTCTGTAACTCCTCTGCCCTCTCTCCCTCTACTGTTTCACCTCACAGAGCCCCACCCTTGGTTAAACCGTATCTTACCTTGCTCCAGGCCTGCATTTGAGCACACAACTCTGGGGACTGGATTCATTTCAAATTACTCTCCACACTTTTCAAATGATTTCTTCACATTGCCAGGCAACCAGCTCTTCCCTGGTTTAGACTCTTCAAAAGGATCAACTTCCTACCTTCTCATCTCCCCTCAAATCTTCTCGACACCCTCCTTACCCCCACTCTCAGCCAATGATGTGGTCTCAAATCACATAATGAAAATGCCTGCAATCAGCCAGCACTATCTCAAACTCTGACCCAATCCCACTAATGCACCCAAGTCAGCTCAGTGCTACCTCCCAAGGGAGGCTTCTCCAGCCACTGGCTAAGGCAGACTCCTTCCGTCACTCTCCCTTGTGTCACCTGAATTTATCTTCTGCGTAACAGAATCAATGCCTGGCACTGTTTGTTTGCATGTTTAGCTTCTGTCTCTCCTTACCAGAGTGTGAACTCTCCTGGCTGGTGGCATTACCAGCACCTGGAGAAGTAGCTGCACATAGAGGTTATTCAGTAAACACTTATTGACTGACTGACTGATGTGCAGAACTGAACAATAGAAATTTACCTACCACTGAGACAAATTACTCATCATTACTAGCATACCACAAGCAAATGTAAATATACATTTTCTTGAACGTTTTTATCTAGCCCTCCTTTTCTCTCCCCACAAAGATTGATAGGGGGGCTGCTATCTGGGCCAAATATAACTATTTTAAAGAAATATTTACTAAACTAAAGATATAAAGACTAGAACTTGGAGTAAACACGTTTTAAAAAATGGAATCAACATTATAGCTTGTCTTCCTCCCTCCCTAAGGGAGCAGCTCCTCACAATACAAACAGCAAAATCCTTCAGAGAAGAACTCCAGAAGCAGCCTGTGCAGATGGGAAGGATGAGCAAGCATTCCCACCCCTGACATCATTCCCCTGAGCATCACCTTCCTTTTAGGCAACTCTCCCCACATTCCCCCATGGTGGCCCCTCTATTTCCCTGAGACTAAGGAAATGTCCCTCCCTTGTTTGCCTTACAATGGCAGGGCTTGGCTGACATTTAATAGACAAGCAAACAAAAGATGCTTGGCATCACTGATCATTAGGGAAACACAAATTAAATCCATGGTGAGATACCATTTTATACCTATGATGGGGTCTAAAATGTTTTTAAAACACGGACAATACCAAGTGTAGAGCAACTAGAACTCTCACATGTTGCTGGTGGGAACACAAAATGGGATGGTCACCTTAGAAACCATTTGGCAGTTTCTTACAAAGTTAAGCCTACACTCACCATACCACACGTAAGCCCACACCTAGGGGACACACAAGAGAACTGAAACTTTTTGTTCAGACAAAAACCTGTATGCCAATGTGTACAGTGGCTTATCTTCTAGAACTGGAAATAATCCAAATGTCCTTTCATGAGTGAAGGACAAATTATGGTACATCAATCTAAAGGTATACTACTCAGCAATCAAAAGGAATGAACTATTAATATTTATAAGAACTTGATGAATCTCAAAAACATTGTGCAAGGTGAAAGAAGACTGATATAAAAGGCCACACTGTATGATCCCACTTATGTGACATTTGGGAAAAGCCAAAACAAAAACAGATGGGTGGTTGTGGAGGGAGGGATTCATGAAGAAACTTTTTCTATCTTGATTGTGCTGGTGGTTACATGACTGTATATATTTGTCAAAATTCATAGAACTATACATCTAAGAAAGATGAATTTTACCAGATATATTATATCTCAACAAACTTGACTTTAAAAAATAAGTAGATAAATTGAAAAGTGACCTTCTATGTAATACTAGGAATAACACCATAATAAATAGACCAGCAACACAAGCAACATCAGAACACATCGCTTTTAAAGAACTGGTTTCTGATCCTACAGTAGCTATACTCTAGACTTGAGAGAACACACATAATAATGCAATACCTTGCCTGGTACCCCACGTTCATTTCTTTTTTTTTTTTTTTTTTTGAGTTGGAGTCTCACTCTGTCCAGACTGGAGTGCAGTGACTGCTCCCGGCCACTGCAGCCTCGACCTGTTGGGCTCCGGCAATCCTTCCGCCTCAGCCGTCCAAGTAGCTGGAACTACAGGCTTGCGTTACCACATCCGGCTCATTTTGATTTATTGTAGAGATGAGGTCTCACCAAGTTGCCCAGGCGGGTCACGAACCCGCGGGCTCAGCCCACGTTCATTTCAAGATGCCATCTTGCTGTCTGCCTTCTGGGGACTTGGCAGTCATCCATCTCAGCCCTGTCTTGAATAGGACACAAAGGACCTTACTCCAAATCCACAGCCCCCAGGGCCCTCTGATTGGCAGAATCAAAATGACTGACATTCTGAAAGGCAGACCCCACCCTTGCAGCCTTGTCCAAGTGTCTCACCCATGCCACCTTACAAGTGCAGCAGCAGCAAAAACATAAATATAGAAATCACTAAACCATCCAATGACTATATCATGAGAATTACAAAGTAGAAATGAAAACCTTTCTCAAAATCACACTAACTTTAAAAGAATGTTTCAGGGGCTGGGTGAAGTGGTTCACGCCTATAATCCCAGTACTTTGGGAGGCAGGATCCCAAAAACTGTTTTAATGATCTTAATGTTCATTGCCAGGGCTGAAAAATGAGGCAATAATCTCCAAAAAGATAAAAACACAGAAGCAACTAAAATGTCTTGTGCACTGTAACTCCATATTTACTGTCTGAACAAAGCGCCTCTGGCACCCACAAATCCCTGCTTCTCATCCAGGTGAGAAAGGCAGCTTTCCCTCTGGGGGAATCTGCTCTGTTACTGCCCAGGTCTAAATCAAGTACTGCAACAGTCCCCAGCCTCTTTGGCATCAGGGAGCGGTTTTGTGGAAGACAATTTTTTCCACAGGGCTGGGGGGAGCAGGGCATGTGCAGTCAAATCTCACTGCTAATGTGAATCTGTATTTGCAGCCGCTCCCCAGTATGAGCATCACCACCTCAGTTCCAGCTCAGATCATCAGGCATTTGATTCTCATGAGGAGCACACAATCTAGATCCCTCACATGCCCAGTGCACAATAGAGTTCACACTCCTATGAGAACTTTGAATGCCCTTGCTAATCTGACAGAAAGTGGAGCTCTGTCGCTCCTCACTCACCTCCTACTGTGCAGCCTGGTTCCTAACAGACCATGGACTGGTATCTGGTCTGCGGCCCAGGGGTTGGGGACCCCTAAAGTACAGCACTGGTGACCCTGACCTTCCACAGCACTTGGGCAATAACTGCCATCTAGATTCCCAGGAGAAGTCTTCACTTACTCATAATCTCATTTTTATCCTAATCCCTTTTAGATTATTAGCCAAACTTCTTTCTAATTTGCCACTTCCACTTTTCTGAATCTCTAAAGAGAAATGTCTGAGCTTGTTATAACTGTGTGTAAACTAAAAGTCAATAATCTCTGAGTAGGGAGGAAGAATGTTTCCATGTTTCTAGACTGTTATAGATGGGAGAAGATAATGAAATTGAGTAGATAGGTACTGCACCTATTTGAAGACATTTTCATAACAAAGAAAAGCAAACTTCGCCAGGTTGTAAATCATGGCCATGCTAACTATTTTACTACTATGTATGACTTCACTGAAAATTAATGCCCTCAGCTTCTAATCCAAGATGGCAGTCCTATCCCACCTATCCCTATGTTTCTCTCTCTCCTTGGACCCCACTAGATTGATTACAAAGGGGATAAAAAGATATAATCCACAATGACAAAGTAAAAGTAGGTCATAATCAGAAAGGAGGTGTCAACAAATTTCTGGGGGACAAAAAGCAGATGGGGGACTGATGACCAATGTTTGAGGGCAAAAGAAGCCACAACCTAGATTTCAGACAGAAGAAACAACAGCCAAGGATGACAGACCATCTGTGTGGCAGAGCACTAAAGATGTCTGAATGGCAGGCACTATGAAGAACAGGAGCAACAAAAAAAAAAGGGCTGAACACTGGGGCACAAATTTCAGGTCTCTATTCAGAGCAGCAGACCCTGCCCGCCCCTCTCCTGCCCCCACACACAGCAAGCCACAGCCAGGTATTCTGCTGTAGTTGCCTCTTTATCTCAAAATAGAATGCATCTAGTGCTGCTTCTGAATTTAAACTTCAGTCACTCGATGGGTGTTAGAGAAACTGCACATACTGGGAAGAACTAGAGCAGCTATGATGGCGCAGGTGCTCCCAGAGGAAAGCCCTTCTCGGGCTGTTTAGGGGGACCCAGATACCAGAATTCATTTCAACTTGACCCTGGGAGCATTTTCCACTTAGTCATCCCAGGGTTGAGATATTGGAGGCCCTGAGAAGGATATGAAATCCTAGCATATTACTTATTCTGCAGTAAACAATATCAACCCAGTCAGACAATGAACAGCTTTTGAAGCACCTTATAAACAAATCATAGAAACCAACCATGGCCAGGAATCAGAATGAATATTTTATCAACTTTGATCATGCAAAAGTAAACACACAACTAGAGAGAAGGAGCCAGCAGGCAGGGGAAGCTGATGGTAATCGCCTTATTTACAGAGTAGAGAAGCACTTAACATTATCAACAGTGGATGGAATGAGAAATCTGGTTTTAATAGATATATTCTCAGGAGTTGATGATCAGGAAAAAGGCGGTGAGGAGATGGAGGCCTTGACTTTGGTAGTAGAAGTCACCAGACGATGATCGAAGTTGATAAATTCAGAAGCAGCAGAATATCCATGTTATTTTGTAATACAAAGGTAACTGCGGCAGAACAAAAAGCGCAGCTAAAAGTGACTTGCCTGTGGATAGGGGATTTGGGGCGGGGTTTGAGCAGGGATTGTTGCTTTTTTATTAGAAGCCCTCCAGTTCTATTTGTTCTATTAACTACGCACATGCATTACCTTAAAAACTAAATACGTGGGGACAGGAGAGGAAGAAAGAAAAATAATAGTATGTTTTATGAAATAAGAGAGAGGAAGTCTCACACACAGTATGGTAGGTACAAGCACAGAATGGTTAAGCTGGATATCGCATAACTATGGTAACAGATGTAGCTAATTTAGGACACAAATGAGGGTGTTAGAAAGATCTCAGAGAAATGTGGTGTTGAGGGGGAAGGAGGATACATTCTAAATAAAGGGATGCTGAGATAATCAGCAAGGATGCTCTACCATCTGACACAAGTAAAGGAGGAAAGAACTGAACCCGCCCTCACTTTTCCTGCATCTTTTCACCATAGATTTTTCAAAGTAAAGGCCAAGAGACTCTCATAGGGGCTCCATGCTGAGTAAAGAAAGCAAACAAATTTATACTCAATAAAATAACGTGGGCGAAAAATCATGTCCACTGTTAAATGAAATTCTACCCTCATAGTCTCTAGGCATTTCAAAGTTTAACAACTTTATTTGTACTTTGAGAAAAACAATTTATACATGACATTCAAATGCCTTTGTATTGATTTTTCCCTTCAATAAAATGATTCACAATCGAGCACAAGCACTTAACTACCCTTTCAAAATTCCACAGAAAACTACCAAAAGGAATGTAAAAATAGGAACAAATCTGCATTACTTCTGGCTACCAGGAAGGCTGCCATCTACACGACAGGAACTGGGAGGGATCAACATCTTTGCGATATCGCTTCTTCCCAACCAGGAATATGACTGCCTATTTCTTGCACAAACGTTGGAAGTTCATATTTTCTGTGAAAATTGTCCATTTCATCAAGATTATCACAGATGTTAGGATGCAATGATGTACAGTATTCTTATAGTGTCAAATCTTTTCTCCCTTTGTTCCAGCTGTCATTTCCAGCTCTGTGGATTTTTGTCCTTTTTATCTTAATTACGCTTGTCTATTTAATTGGCTTTCTGAAAGAACCAACTTGGTAGACAAAAGGTGGGGAGAGAGCATAAGGAGGAGGACTGAGCGCAAGAAAGGTGTAGACGTGGAGGATGAAGATGGTAGGACAGCACGTTCGGGAAGATGGAGTGGTTCAGCCTTCCTGGGGGTGGAGTATGAAGGAAGAAGGAAAGCAGCAGGGGTAGGTAAGGAGTGTAGGCTTTATCCTGAGGGGAGAAGGACGATGAGATTAGAGTCTTGTTTTCAACTATGGGTGGAGGGAGATTGGCCTGGAATGGGGAAGAGAAGTGGGGGAGGCTCTACAGTAACCCAGGACTCCAGCCAGAAGTGTGTCCATAAGAAACAAACCCAAGCAAACTCGCCCAGGCAAAATGGAGGGACAACCTCATCAACACAAGAACCAAAGTCTAGCTGGGTCTCATGGAAACTGCTAGACTTGAAATCAATTCAGGGAGCCATGGGGATGGGATAAAGGAAGTCAAATGTTCCTTAAGGCTGCCACTGATAGAAGCCAAAGGGATTTACTACTTGGCCTAGTGAGTTTTTTTCGGTCAATTCAAGGCGAGGCACCGGGAAAACCATTCAGTATCAGAGCACCGACATCTGTTTTCAGATAATTACAACCTAAGTTCCCTGGCCTCCAGATCCTGACCTGGGGGCTTGTGGGGTACGGCCCTATGTTAGCTCAAATACATTTGGAGTATTCACTGCTGGGTCAAACAGCATTTATTTAAGTCCATATGTATCTTTATTTTTAGTTGTACCTGGTGGGATGATCAGAATTGACCTTGTTTGAAGCGGGATAGGTTAAAGCTCCACCTCAGCTTTACATGTCAGGAGTGAGGGCTGCTATGATTTGGATATTTGACCCCTCCAAACCTCATGTTGAAATTTGACACCAGTGTTGGAGGTGGTGTCTAGTGTACGGTGTTTGGGTTGGTGGGGGTGGTGGATCTCTCATGACTGGCTTTGTGCTGTCCTCACAGTAGTGAGTGAGTTCTTGCTGGCTGTTAAAAAGAGCCTGGCACCTCCCTCCTCTGTCTCTTGCTTCCTCTCTCACCATGTGATCTGTGCACACATTGGCTCCCCTTCACCTTTCACCATGAGTGGAAGCAGCCCAAGGCTTTCACAAGATGCCCAGTCTTCCAGCCAGTACAATCATCAGCCAAATAAGCATGCTTTCTTTATGAATTATCTAGTGCTCTGTATTCCTTATAGCAACACAAACCGACTAAGATAGGTGTCTGCCCCTCTAGGTGGCAGTGCCAATAGAGTTCCAAGAGCCCTTCGATTCATACCCTCACCCTCACCCTACTAACCATACCACAGCCCATCCAGCCCTGCTGCACAGAGCCTGAGGATTATTCTAAGACTCAACTGGGAGGTCATCCCCACTGCTTCCACTATTAAATCATGCACTGGCCAATACTGGTTGGCACCATCTGTACATATCTTCTACAGAGTCCTTAAAGCATCTAGGGCAATTGTTTGTTCTCTCCCAATTCCCTAAAACTAAGATAAATCTGTTTTCCTTATTGTATTTGCTTTGGGCATTTTGGAGAGAGGAAAGGTAAACATTTAAGCCCATGATGCCATCTTGAAACCATCTGTGTGTTTATGGCCCTGTACCTGCAGCCCAGATCTCAGGTCTCAGCACAGACACACACATCTGCCTCTCTAGCAGCCATCCCCACCACAAACTCATTTTGTCTAAAACTGACCACTGTCTTCCACAAACTGCTTCCTTCTTGACTGTGCTGGATTACCCAATAATGAGACAAAGTGAGTTTAGAGAACCAGTAAAGCAGGGACTCCAAACACTCCTGGAATGAATTTGATATACATTTTTGAAGCATCAAAATCATTATCCTGGAGATGTTATAGCTGTAACATGGAGCAAGACACAAATTGTATAGTTTAATTTTATTTTAAAAGAGAGAGAGAAACAAGTCTATTGTGTTTTCTTTGAGGATGCAAATCTAGATAATTAAAAAAATTGATTGCCAGCAATACAATGATTACCATAAAAGGAAGGTGAGTGGTTACCTCCGGAGGGAAGGAGGAAGTATGACCAGAGGGTGCACTGGGCTCTGGAGCTGGCAGTGACTTCTTGGCCTGCATGGAGGCTATACCAGCATTCATTCTATAGTATTTCGCTGAACTGCACATTTGTTTCATGCCCTTCTTTATATTTGTGTTACGTTTGATATATTTTAAGGTTTTTAAAAATAAAGTAGTCATTGCAAAGGGAAAAAAGTCTACAACTTTCATAAACTTTCTTTCAGATATTTTGATAATGTTGACAACAAACTTATCTTCCATAATACAAAAGGCCGGAGACAAAAAAACAGTGACTAGTGTTTTGATGTGAAAGGATTTTGATGAAGCAGTGTATGTCCCAAAGGGATAGTATTACTGTGTGAGGGAAACAGGAAGAAGTTCCTAGGCAAGCAAAAACAACCAGAATATATGGCCTTTCCTGAAAAAAAAAATTCCAACTAATCAAGACATAAGTAAAAATTAAGATGGGGTGTAGAAAAAAAGGATTGCGTACTAGCCTATATAACTCTTAGTCTAAATAGCAGTTGTTAGTATGACTAGGAAACATAATATAAACATCACAAAAATTCTAGAAAATAAAAACATGCATTGTTTTTACTTTTTAAAAATGTATATAATCTGGATCTAAAAACCAAAATATTTTTAAGATAAAAAGTTAGCCGGGCTCGGTAGCTCAGCCTGTAATCCCGCGCCTTTGGGAGGCTGAGGTGAGTGGATTGCCTGAGCCCACGGGTTCGAGACCCGCCTGGGCAACTTGGCGAGACCTCATCTCTACAATAAATCAAAAAATTAGCCGGGTGTGGTAGCGCGCACCTGTAGTTCCAGCTACTTGGAAGGCTGAGGCGGAAGGATCGCCGGAGCCCAGCAGGTCAAGGCTGCGGTGGCTGGGAGCGGCCACTGCACTCCAGTCTGGGTGACTGAGTGAGACTCCAACTCAAAAAAAAAAAAAGTTAAGTAAGGGTAGAGGAGCGACCAGAAGGAAATGAAAGTCTATTGAATCTCTCATTATTTATGAGAGAACAAATGGATACCACTAATATTTTTAATATCAATGAGGACTAGTAGAAAAAATAGGCTGGGCATGGTGGCTTGGCCTGTAATCCCAGCACTTTGGGAGGCCGAGGCGAGAGGACTGCATGAACCCAGGGGCTGGAAACCAGTCTGCACAATTTGGTGAGACCTCGCCTCTACAATAAATCACAAAAGCTCGCCGGGCGTGATGGCATGCGTCTGTAGTTCCAGCTACTTGGAAGGCTGAGGCAGAAGGATTGCTTAAGCCCAGCAGGTCGAGGCTGCAGTGGCTATGAGTGTGCCACTGCACTCTAGCCTGGACAACAAGAGTGAGACTCTAACTCAATTTAAAAAAAGAAAAAGAAAAAATAAGCAGGTGCTGGGCATGGTGACTTACACCTGTAACTCCAGTACTTTGGTAGATCAAGGTGGAAGGATTGCTTGAGCCAGGAGTTCAAGATCAGGCTGGGCAACATAGCAAGACCTTGTCTTCACAAAAAATCAAAAAAATTAGCCAGTCGCACCTGTAGTCTCAGCTACTCTGGAAGCTGAGGCAGAAGGGTCACCTGAGCCCAGGAGCTGAAGGAGGCGGTAAGCCGTGATAGTGCCATCTCACTCCAGCCTAGACAACAGACTGAGATGACAACTCAAAAAAAAAAAAAAAATGAAATAAAGAAAAAGATATGAGCAGACAGTTTCCCTTTTGTCTCAAGAATAAGAAAATCTTACACTACTTTGAAGAAAAGAGATGTGGAAATAGCTTGGAATTGTTTTTTAATATAAAATAAAATTGGGGAAGATCAACAATATCACAAGTAATAAATGTGCATTTGTTCTGAAAAGTCCAATTATGTTGTTTAAATAGACAAAAATCAAAATGACATGGAAGAAAAAAGCTTAAAAAGAAAAAGAATGAGCATCATGCCAAGGAAATGAAAACAGAAACAAGGTAGGTTCTGTCTTATTATAGCACAGTAAAATTTAAGACAAAAAAAAAAATACAATGAGACAAAGAGGGCTTGGAAATAAAGAAGATCTATTCCACAAAGGAGATTCAAAAACCATAGTATATATGTCACTTAGCACAACCAACCCATCTGCCTGGGACTTTCCTGACTTTAGCACTAAAAGACCCTTATCCCAGGAAGCCCATCATTCCTGGGCAATCAGGACCCTAAGTAACACAGCATCAAATATAACTATGTAAAAATATATAAAAATACATGTTTATAGTATATAATTACACATGTTATATATTAAATATAAAAATATAACAATATATAAATGATATTTATAGATAAAAATGTATATGGTATGTATATAGCAAAAGAAAAGCTATTAAAAATATAGTGGAAACTAACATATCTCTTGTACTCTCACAGATCACTTAAGTGCAAAGAAAATTTTTAAATAAAATTTAATAACATAATCAATAAACTTGCTTTAATCTGTGCAACTAAGCTTTGGAGCCCACAGAAGATAAACTTTCTTTTCACCTCTTCAATAACATTGGCAAAGCTTTCATGTGGTGTTTATCTGGGAAGATAGGCCAGGATGAATTGTTACTAAAAGCTTGCCATTTTACGGGAGCTCTTTGAGTTTGGGGGATTTGGTGATAGTGGCTGTTGAAGACAAGCAGTTTTTCACATTTCTGCTTTAAAATTCTTTCAGGCTAAAATTGTAGTAGCCGAAATATATGGAGTCTAATATTGCAGCTGCAATGTCTCCCACTCTCTTTCTTTGTGTGTCTGTGTGTGTGTGTGTGTGTGTGTGTGTGTGTGTGTGTGTGTGTGTGTGTTTGTTTTGAGACAGAGTCTTGTTCTGTAGCCCATGATGGAGTGCAGTGGCACAATCATAGCTCACTAAAGCCTTGAACTCCTGGGCTCAAGCAATCCTCCTGTCTCAGCCTCCTGAGTAGTTAGAACTACAAGCACACACTGCCATGACCGACTAATTTATGTTGTTGTAGAGATGGGGTCTCGCTATGTTGTCCAGGCTGGTTTCAAACTCCTGACCTCAAACGATCCTCCTACCTTGGCCTCCCAAAGTGCTTGAATTATAGACGGGAGCCATCATGACCAGCCCTGCAATCTCTTCTAGAGATTTAAATTTCGATTCCAAGAATCTTGGGTGTGTCCCTGTACACAAGTCAATGTTTAAACTATATAGAAATCCCTTTTGAAGGAAAAAATTTCTCATGGACCTCAGAGTTGATTTAAGCCACTTTTATTTAAATGTATATTAAGTATGTACACACATAAAGACCAGTTCAAAACACCTATGCTTTATAGCTTTTATATGATTAAAACGCCAAAATAGCATATAAATAAACTGTCAAGCTTTAAAATGTCAAATTACTGCAAAAGGCAATCATGTTTTGCCGAAAGTAAAATACCATTTTGAGTATACTAGAAATATGTGCCCTCAGGTCTAATTTCCACATGTTATCATTTTCTCAATTTTGGCTTCAACAATACTAATACAGATGATGCATAAAGAATGCTGTGCAAAACAATATTAATAGCCTCAAAATGTGTTTGCTACTTGAAGATAATTAGATAGCATAATTAATCTTCTGCTATCAAACCATCCTGGAGTGCCTACATAAATGAGGCATCATTTCATACTAAGAAAAATGGTAATAATCACTAACATATAGTGAAACATACTATGCTCTAGGTCTTTCACATGTAATAATTCATTAATTTTCATAATATCACTATGAAATCAAGCCATATACTTATGCCCACATTATCATAAGAGGAACCTGAACAATAGAGAAGTTGAGTAACTTGCCCATAGCCTCACAGCTAGTAAGTGGAAAAGTAGGATATGAAGTCAGGCAGTCTGTCTTCACTTATCCCCTAGACCAAATTACCTATCTCATTTCCTTGAACATGAGGTACTGAGGAGTTACTAAATTGGCATTAAATGAAGATCTAATCCAATTATGGCTGAAACCAACAACAGTAACTTTTTCATTATGCTTTTACTACAACCCCTGCTGCTAATAAATTGCAGCACACTTGATCCCCCATGAAGGTGGAACTGGCATGAGCACTTCATTCCTTGCCAATCTAGCAGTGGTAGCCAGGAGCACTTCTTTCGGGGTTGGCAAGTCTGTGTGTGCCCTGTGCAGACCCACCTCTCTCTCTCCACTATTCAAACTTCCCTTTCCTTCATCCATGCTGTGACCAGAGCCACCAAGCCCACCTCTGGCTCAAATGAGAAGACACAGAGGCAAGCACAGACCCCAGCATCAGTTTTGAACATGCCATCAAAATGATCCAGAAAACATCCTTATTGCTATTTACAATTGTCACAGGAATAAACCCACTAATTTTAAAGAATACACAGATCCTTCAAAATACAGAATATCCTCAGAACCCCCAGGAGCCTGAGAGACCTGTGGTGTGTTACCGTATGCTTGCACTGAGGGACACTGTAAAAAAACAATCATCTGAAACTCATCCTTGTATCTGAAGGAGGTGATTGCAGACATCATTCCACTCTACCATATTAGGAAAAAGTTCCTTTCTGGTCTTAGGATCAAGAACTTTACTTCTCTTAGAAAGTTGCTATTTGGTGTTTTTATGTTCAGGACATGTGATGCTTTGTGTTTTGTGTTTTTCCCACACAGCTGTTTCACAATTTATTTTTATTTTTTATAGTAAAGATGAGGTCTTGCTATGCTGCCAAGGCTGGTCTTGAATTCCTGGACTAAAAGCAATCCTCCCGCCTCAACCTCCCAACGTGCTGGGATTACAGGAATGAGCCACTGTGCCCAGCCTGTTATCACCATTTATATTTATACATTCATTTGAGAGATTGCTTGATGAATGTCCGTTTCGTGCATTTGTCTTTAAGTGCCCATCAGAGCAAAGACCACAGCTATCTGTTTCATCTGTTTATTCCCAGACCTCTCACAGAACCTGGCACTTAGTAGGTCCTCACCGAATGTTAGTTGAGTGAATAAATGTGTGAATGAGTTAGCAACAAAATAAAACATATAAACCATGGACTGGTCGATTTCTTTTCTGCTTGAGCTGCTGGAAAGTTTAGAGCTAGATTTGTTTCGTGCTCACAGCCTGTGTAGAAGGTTTCATGCTTGTGTTTTTGTATTGCCTCATTCTTAATACCATTTTGTCTTTACCCTCAGTTTCCTTTTTTCTTTCTCATCTACTTCTAAGTTAGACTGCCTAGCTATATTTTATGAATCCTTGTAAATCGTCTTAAATCCCTTTGTGGAACAATGGAGGTGATAAATAAACATTCCCGAAGTCTTTTTTATATATGTTTAAAATCTTAGCACTAAACCCTCTGCCAGCAAACACATTTTATCCAACCTTAAGTATAGTTGGCTGGGCGCAGTGGCTTAGCCTATAATCCCAGCACTTTGGGAGGCTGAGGTGAGAGGATTGCCTGAGCCCCGGGGGTTTGAGAGCAGCCTGGGCAACTTGGTGAGACCTGGTCTCTAACAGTAAGTCACAAAAACTAGCTGGGCATGGTGGTGTGCATCTGTAGTTCCAGCTACTTGGAAGGCTGAGGCGGAAGAATGGCCTGAGCCCAGCAGATCAAGGCTGTGGCGGCCATGAGTGTGCCAATGCACTCCAGCCTGGGCGACAAGAGTAAGAAGTCTCCAACTCAAAAAAAAAAAAAAAAGAAAAAAGAAAAGAATACTTGAGGTTTGCTTATTTCAGCACTATGCTAATATTTAAAACAAATTCAATCCAAGTCTAGAAAGCACAGCAGTGTACCATTTCAGCCATTGCTGTATGTCGTGTATGTGACAAGCACATTTCTAACAGGGCTAGCCCATTGGGTGGACAAGAAAGAACACAGTGCTTGCTACAAAATTGCTATGGATTTTGGATCAAAGAACGATTTACCTTTAGTAGTTTTCTAAAATGTATGAGCATCGTAATAAAAATTAAAAGTTTGCTTTTACTTGTGTCATATTGGAAGGGGGATGGGTAGTAAAGGGGTTTGGGCACTGGGGAAGATCCTGGTCTATGGGCATTGAGAAAAGTGACAGAACCAAGGTAGAGTATTATAAAGGAAAAAAAGATGAAAGGGCCTAAACTCCCCTTAAAAAATCTCTAACATACAGTATTCATATGCTAGTGGCAGGTATTACTTGCAAGTCTGAAATTTCAAAGTTCTTCAGTCACATTCATTAAAAGTGCTTTCAGTACAAATATTGACCAGCTATTTTCCCTTAAATTGAAATAAAATTTTCAGTTCTCATTAATGAGGATGACCTTCCCTGTACAAGTTAATAAACAGCTCAGGAGTTTCAACAAGATTCACATATTAGATGTGAGGGGAGTCGAGTGCACCCGCTCCAGTCCCCTTTTTGCTCACCAAGATGCCAGTCCAACCCCTCCTTTGGGATTAGCCAGAAAGCATGAAATGTGCATTTAGGAAACTGAGGATTGATTTCTATTATTGATAAGGCTCATTTGAATCTGTTGAATCTTAGATGCCAAACTGCAAGAGAGGAGAGAAGAGTGGGTGTAAAGAAACAGATGGATAACCATCGTGTGTCACAGACAAGTGACAATTTTTTAAAGAATTTGATAGGGTGTGGGCTGGGCCTGCTTTTTTATTTCTCGTTTTTATTTTTATTTTTTGGCAGAGGATGGAGACTGGGTGAGAATAGGAAGGAGGAGAAAAGGCAAGACAATAGGCCAGACCCGAGCGCCTGATCAGCATCCTGAAGCAGTCTGCCCCTCCCTCCCTCCCCCGCACCACCAGGTAGGCCGTGGTTGTGATTTCAAAACAAGCTGACACGACTCCCGCCTGCAGACCCAGGATGGCCTCCTCCCCCCGGGATGGAGAAGGGGAGGGGAGGCAGGGGAAGAGAGGAGGGGGGAGATGGAAGCTAAGAGATGGATGGACCGGCAAGACCTCCTCGGGGACAGCGGCCTTTTTTCCCTCCAAAGTGGTGGAGCCCATGAAATCCAAACCCACCGTGCCCGCTCCCGTGCCAGCTGCCCGATCCTAAAGTGGGTGGCCGCCGCCATCGC
>NW_007247721.1:1064959-1086193 GCF_000164805.1 Carlito syrichta | reverse complement strand
GCCCCCGGGAAGAAAACGGGGCCTCAGTTCGGGGGGTGCCTGATGCCTGGGATTCTTTTTAGAAAGAGTCTTGTTTGGGGGTCTGGTTAGGACATCCTACCACGGAAGACAGTTCTCTTAGTGATTTTAGTAGCGGTCGTTCGACTGAATTTCAAACCAAAATTATCCCTATCCTAATTCGGGTTCCAGAATCCCTGAAGGTGGGCGCAGGATTGGATTTTTTTAACAAGCGCCCCGAGTGACTCCTTTGCCCACTAACATTTGAGGAACACCGCTCTGCCAGCTACTACTACTTTAGAAAAGAGAAAATGCCCGTCACAACAACCCTAGAACAACCAGCAGACATTCTCTTTCAGTCGACAAGGTAAATGTGTCTTCTGATGTAGTTCCTCCCACTCCCACAAGCACACACACACACACACACACACACCTGGCCCCACACCCTCCTTCCCCGCTCAGAGCCTCTCATTCATTCCCATTCCTTCCTTATCACCACTGAGTCCACATGCACTTTCCCTACTCTCCTGAAAACCCCTTCCCCCCACCCACCCCAGAACGGTAGGTCTGTCCGGCCGAGGAAGCCGGGACATGATATGTTTATGGGGACAGTCCTGGTGGCTGCGGCACTATTGGTGCTAATTGGGGATGAGCTCTGGGGAGTAAGAAACCCCTTTTCCAGAGCCCAGAAACCACGGGTAAGGTGGGCTCTGTTCCTTAACAGAAGCCCAAAGAAAATAGAAAATTTTTGTTAGCAGCAGCATGTTTCATAAATCACCCGTCAGTCACCCCCAGTCCTCAAAATTTCTCTTCTTAGTATATTAGTTTTCTTAAACTAATAATTGCAGATCCTTGTTGGCTCCTGGCACTTTTCTACGGGCTTTACATGCGTTTTCTCTTAATCTCACAAGAACTCTATGAGGGTGGTGTCACTATTCCCCTTTTACAGATGAAGAGATAGAGGCACAGAGAGGTTAAGTGACTCACCCAGGGTTGCACATCTCAAGCATTATGACTTCAGAGCCTGTGGGCCCTAGCTACTCTATGGCAAGGCAGTCAGAGTGGACCCAAAACTAGAATTTTAAAAGCAGACGTGGTACAAGAGACTGATGAAGGTAATGCATTCTCTTTTTCCCCCCCAAAAGTGATGGTACTCTGCTAGCCACTACAAGATTTGGGGTGGTTTTTTGTTGTTGTTGTTGTTGAGTTGGAGTCTCACTCTGCCGCTCAGACTGGAGTGCAGCGGCCCCTCCCAGCCACTGCAGCCTCGACCTGCTGGGCTCCGGCGATCCTTCCGCCTCAGCCTTCCGAGTAACTGGAACTACAGGCACTCGCTACCACACCCGGCTAATTTTTTGATTTATTGTAGAGATGAGGTCTCACCAAGTTGCCCAGGCGGGTCTTGAACCCGTGGGCTCAGGCAATCCGCTCACCTCAGCCTCCCAAAGCGCTGGGATTACAGGCTGAGCCACCGAGCCTGGCTAGGATTTGTTTTTTTGTGTCCAGCTTCTCCCAGGCTCCATCTGAATGCTAGTACCGAGAAGAGTGGCGCCATCCTGTGGCTCTAGGAATTGTTCAAATGTCAGACAAGGGACAAGATTTCATTGATTTCCAGCTCGTATACGTCTTTAATTAAAGTTCCGGGAATTCTCACTCAATTTCAAATTTGCTTTGAAATCCAACAAAAGGAACCATAACTGTAGCTGGCTCCAGTTGGCACCGGAAGACCATGAAACTTGAGAGTTCTCACTGCAGCAAGCCCAAGAGACCTGGCTCTTCACCAGGGAAGCACGAGAGCCCCCCCAACTCTTCTCCCCCCCCCCCCCCCCCCCCCGCCATGTCAGACCCTGGAAAATCACAGCTGGTTAAGCCCCAGTGGCCAGGTAGTTTAAAATTAGATTTTCTGACACATTTACAATAAAATTATTTCTCATCTCCAAGTCTTTTGACAAACCTGTGCAACCCTGCTCTTTCTGGCCAGGAGTAACTTGTAAAGAGAAACTGGCTGTGTGGCAGACACTGGCAGTACCCCAATAGGCCCTACCTCCTGGTACCCAGGCCCTGAGTAATCCCTTCTCCTTAGGTGCTGGTATGATTGTAACTCACTGCCAACCAGCGGGGTACAGCAAAGGGAATGGGAGATTACTTCTGTGTTTATATGACATAAGATTCTTCAACTTGCTAGTAGACTCTCAATTGCCTTCTTGATTTGCATGCTTTCATTAGTAGCTGTGTCAGGTAGATCTGGCCAATATCCAGCTAGAAACTGACACCCTTAGTCCAAAAGTCCTAGAGGAAATAAATTTCTGCCAAAAATCACATAAACTTACAGGCAGATCCTACCCTGGTCAGACTTTTAGCTGAGATCCCAGCCATGACCAACACCTTGATTTGTTTCTTGTGAGAGACACCGGAGCAGAGAACTCAGTTAAGTCCTGCCCACACTCAACTGCTGACCCACAGAAACCCTGAGAAAACAAATGTGTTGCTTTAAGTTGCTAAGTTTGCAGTACTATGTTACTTAGCAATAGGTAACTGATACAGAGCCTTAGCCTTCCCCAGGCCCAGACATGCTGACCAATGGTTTCCCCCAGGGCATGCTGGAAATGCTGGAAAAATTGACACCCCAGGGTCAGGAGTTAGTGGATAAACAGCCTGGCCCTATCGCTCATACCTGAGTGTTGGGAGGACACCACTGAGGTATGATGTCCATCATCTCCCAGAGTGCCTCAGCAGGACTCTGTAACCTGCTCAGTCTTGTGACTTTTCAGGGCTTTTCTTCCCTGTTTCACTTTCCCGCTTCCCTACGGGTTCTTCCTGGTCTTGCCTCCCAGCTTACTCTCAACTGCTGGTCTACTCTTAGGGGAACCCAATTGAAGATGGGGTAAGGGAATGGGGAGGGAAATGGTGATTTTCAAGCAACACCACTGATAAGTTGTAAGTCTAGATGTCCTAAAGACACCCTCTCATAAATGAAAGTTCAGTCAACCCCATGGCTGAGGCCTGCTCTGAAAAGAGAACTGAATTGGGAGCTCAGGGCTCTAGTCTCTGTCCCAAGGAATATGTGGATTCAGGAAAGGCCCTGACTCCTGGTTCTCACTTCTCAGCTATAAATTGAGAGTATGGGCTGAATTGTATCTTCCCCAAATTTATATGCTAAAGTCCTTAACTCCACTACCTCCATACCTCAGATTGTGACTGTATATGGAGCTAGGTCCTTTAAAGCAGAAATTAAGGTAAAATGAGGTAAGGTGTGTGGGCTCTAATCCACTATGGTTAGTGTCTTTATAACAAGAAGAAATTTGGACACAGACTGGTATAAATGGAAGACCACATGAAGACACGGCCAAAAGTGACATTTATAAGCCAAGAAGAGAGACCTTAAAAGAAATATCTGCTGACATCTTGATCTCAGATGTCTAACCCCTAGAACTGTAAGACAATAAATTTCTGTTACCACCATCATCTGTGGTACTCTGCTATGGCAGCCCTAGAAAATGAATGTACCCTCCTACCACCCAGGGTTTTCATGTAGACAAAACAGGACACCAAGTGGAAGTGCATATGGTCTTACTACTGATCAGAAGGAGACAAGCAGACACTATAGCCCCAGCCACACCAGGGAATAACCACTCAGGAGCAGCAAGGCACCGTACACAGTTGCCAGACTCCAGTTTCCACTTCACAGGTCTCCAGGGCTGTGAAAAGAACCGTGCTGAGCCTTGATAATATGTAAGTCCTTCTGGGGGAGTCCCTCATGGACCCAGATATTAAGTGCATTAGTTCCTCCTCCCAGGCCTTAGGAATCCACGATTTTTTTCTTTTTGTCACCACTTGGTCAACAAGATTTATTTTTCTGGAGTTATTCTTAAAAGGTGTTAAAGCTTTCAGAGGTTGCCTTGAAGCTTGACACTGATGCCTCAGATAGACCCAGGGATTTTGTTTCTGGTGCCGTCTCTTACTCCCCGATATCCCTTAGGCAGTTAGACCATTCTGATTCCAAAGGATTCCACTTAGGATATATACAACTCACCTCAGTAAGGACTTTCTCACCCTTACCCTGAGACCTAGTTCCACACAATGCCACATTCAAAAGAACCAAATCCCATGCCACTGCCTTAAAAAGTCCTGCAAGTCATTGAAGAGATAGAAAGGAGGGAGAACAAGGAGATGCTCTCTCATCCTGTTGTTCAACTCAGTCCTACACCTGCGGATGTTGCTCTGGAAACTCCTAACCCTTCCCTTGTCTTCCAGAGTTTTTCTTCTGTGGGTTGCTCTTTCTTAATAAAGTTGCCCCTCTCCATCCAGTCCACTGCCTCCAATGAAAACAAGGGACACAAGACCCAGTAGACAAGCAAAGAAAAATTCTCAAGGTAGGAGAAGAGACTGTGATCAAACATCTGTGTCCATGAGGGTATTTCTGATAACACTTGACTCAGGTTGAGTAGGCTGTCCTCCCTTAACGTGAGTGGCTTTTGGGCTGGATCTTAAACCATCTCCTGGTTTTCAGGACTTTGGATTCAGACTGCAATCATACCATTGGCTCTCCTGGGATCTATAGCTCACTGACTACAGATTTTGGTAATTCTTATTCTCCAAAATTGCATAAGCCAATTCCTTAATAAGGTCTCCGGTTGGTTTTGTTTCTCTGGAGAACTCTAATACAGATTTTGCTACCAAGAGTTGGGTGCTCCTGCAAGAAATACCTCACAATCTGGAAGCAGCTTTGGAACTGGGTAATAGGGAATGGAGGAGTTTTGAAGTACATGCTAGAAAAATCCTAGATTGACAAAAAGGGACTGTTGATAGAAATATGGGCATTAAAGATGGTTCTGGTAAGGGTTGAAAAAGGAGTGCAAAGAGCAAGCTCCGTCTTCCTAGAGAAGACATAATCATGAACAGAATGTTGGTAGAACTATAACATTAAAGATCAATCTGAAGCTGGGCTCGGTGGCTCAGCCTGTAATCCTGCGCCTTTGGGAGGCTGAGGTGAGTGGATTGCCTGAGCCCCCGGCTTCGAGACCCGCCTGGGCAGCGAGACCTCATCTCTACAATAAATCAAAAAATCAGCCGGGCGTGGTAGCGCATGCCTGTAATTCTGGCTACTTGGAAGGCTGAGGCGGAAGGATCGCCGGAGCCTAGCAGGTCGAGACTGCAGTGGCCGGGAGCGGCCACTGCACTCCAGTCTGGGCGACACAGTGAGACTCCAACTCAAAAAAAAAAAAAAAAAAAATCAATCTGGTGAGGGCTCAGATGGAAATGTGGAGCAGGTTATTAGAAACTAGAGGAAAGGCCGGGCACAGTGACTCAAACCTATCCCAGCACTTTGGAAGGCCAAGGTGAGAGGATTGCCTGAACCTACAGGTTCGAGAACAGCCCGGGCAACTTGGCGAGGCCTCATCTGGACAATAAATAAAAAAAATTAGCTGAGCATGGTAGTACATGCCTGTAGTTTCGGCTACTTGGAAGCCTGAAGTGGATTGCCTGAGCCCAGCAGGTTGATGCTGGGGTGGCCACGAGTATGCCACCGTACTCCAGCCTGGGCAAGGAGTGAGACTCCAACTCAAAAGAAAAAACTAGAGGAAAGGTGATCTTTTATAGAGTGGCAAATAACTTGACTGAATTGTGTTTGTGTTTTATGGATGACAGAACTTTCAAGTATAAAACTGGATATTAAGGTAGAGATGTCTAAACAAGTATTGAAGGTGTGGCTTGGGTCTTCCTTACTGCTTATGGTAAAATGCAGGAGATGAACTGAAAAGCAAAAAGGAACCAGAACTTGCAGATTTGAAAAATTCTAAACCTATCCATACTGCAAAAATTGATAAAGCCTATTTGGACGAGTCTGTGGGTATGGTTGAGCAACCAGTTGTTAAAGAGATCATAAGTATGACTGTTGATCTCATAACCATCTCAGCTGAAGCAAAGAGTAGAAAGGGGATTATACTGGCAAACACGCTGTCAGTTGGAACTAAAGGAGACGAGAAAGCCGGACAAAGTGAATGCAGGCCATTGGCCTCAGATTCTACGGGACTGGACCATATCGCTATTTGGCTGCAAATGTGCACTATTGTTTAAGCACAAGAAAGAATGACCCCACAGGCAATTTAGAGATCATCAGTGCTGCCACTCATACCACAGGCCCAAGGGGAAAGGGCTAGTTCCTCTTCAGTTTTAAAGGGTGAGGTCACCCTGCCAAGCCATAAGGATGGCAGGACATCAACCCAAAGCGGACTATTCCTGAGGCTTAAAATATAATGGAATTTGCCTTACTAGGTTTTGGGCTTGCTGGGGACTCAGTCTTTTGTTTTCTATTTCTCCCTTTCGGAACAGCAATGTCAATCCTATGCCTGTCCCACCATTGAGTTTTGGAAGCACATAACTTGTTTCATAGGTTCACAGCTGGAGAAGAATAAGAGTCATGCCCTGTCTCACCCATACCTGATTTGGGTAATATTTAGATGAGACATCGGACTTCAGAGTTAATGCTGGAATTAGTTAAAACTTTGAGACCATTAGTATGGAATAAATACATTTTGCATGTGATAAGGGCATGAATTGTGGTGGTGGGGGCAGGGACAGAATGCTGTAGAATGTGTTCACCCAAAATTTGTATGTTGAGATCCTAACCCCTAATGTGACTATATTTGAAGACAGAGTTTTTAGGAAGTGTTAAGTTTAAATTAAATAAGGTCATAAGTTAGCCCCCTAATTTGATAGACTTGGTGTCCTCATAAGAGGAAGAAGAGAGACCAGCGCTAGCTAACTCTCTGCTGTGTGGTGACACAGTGAAAAGAAAGCCATCTGCAAGCTAGAAGAGAGCCTTCATCAGAAACCAAACCCTGCTGAACCATAATCTCAGGCTTTTCAGCCTCTAGAAGTGTGAGAAATACATTTCTGTTGTTAAGTCACCCAGCCTATGGTATTTGTTATGGCAGCCTAAGCTAATACACTTTCTGTGCCTCAGTTTCCCCATCTATAAAACAGAGATAACCATGTCTAGCTCTTAGGATTGTGGTAATAACAAGTTAACACATGTAAAGTGTGGTGAATGTTATAAAGATGAAGACTGCTCAAGGGACTTGGGGGTCTGGCTTGCACAAAGGTGCCATTTGACCTTAGCTGGGTATTTTAAAAGTCTTGGCACCACACTCTTCTAGCTTAAGTTGCATTCTTGCTGAAGCTTAATTTCCCTGGGAAGGGTAGTAGTCACTTATTTCTCAAAGTGATGAAGAACAGAAGATAGCACAAAAGATCTTAGGTGTAGGTCCTGAAGAAATGAGGTGGAAAGCTCACAAGGAGTTGGGAGCAAAGGCTGAAGGCCCCGAGGCCTGTTTCTTCAAAGCTTGAAGTTGAGGAGAAAGCAGAGTTGAGTAAATTTGTGACAGGTAAGGACATTTAAAGGGAGATTGTTAAATTTGGACTTATCGAAAAATGTATTTAAAAAAAAATAGACTCCAAAACTTTCAGGACTGCATTTATTTGTCTCTAGAAGGTAACCCTGGGCCTTTTCACTTCTCATGTCTGTGGGAGTCTGAAACAGAGAAGAAAGTCCATTATAAATAGCTAAAGAATAAGAACAGACAGTTTATAAAACAAATACAACTAAAAGAAATATGCACAATTTTAATTTCATTACTAATCAAGATGTTTAAATTTAAAGATATTATTTTAATAGAGCTCATTGTTGGCGAGAATGTGCTGAAATTGGCACTCTTGCATAGTTGATGGTACTATAAATTGCCACTATGCATGAAGTCATAGAATGGCCTACCTGTGACTCAGGAGTCCTACTTCTGGGAATCTATCCTGTAAAAACAATACAAAATACAGACAGAGCTAAACACATCAAGTTATTTATCATGTTTATGAAGGAGAAAAAAAGCTAAAGTCCAACAATCAGAAAAATCAAAAACAGGACACACAATGTTATGTGCCCTAGGACAATTTCTTCTCTTAGTTGCATAGGGGGAAAATGGAAGAATTTTAGTATATTTGCATCAGTGGTTTTACCAGGAGAGAATACAGTTTTGTGTCCAATTTTTCAAAATCTCAACTTTGAAGAAAAAACAAACTCATGACTAACAAAATCATAGTCAAATCATAGTCAGGTGGTTTGGTTATTGGAACCCGTCAAGTATATCACAGTGAATGTTAAAACACTGCAAATGTTTTGATTTAGTTTTAAATTTTTATCTTCGTTCCAGTCTACTCTTATTTACATTTCAAGGTTAAGTTTTGTTAGAAAGTGTTTAAAACGGATTGAACATCATTACCGACATCCTAACCCCAACACTTCAGTGACTTGTTAGATACTAGGCAAGTTGCTTCTGTTCTTAAGTTTCCTCACATGTAAAATAGATATAACTTTGCAAATCACAGGGTGGTTATGAAAATTAAATAGGTTTTAATATGTATAAAGTGCCAGGAATAGTGTCTGGCACAAAAAAGCATGAGTAACTTTTTCTGATTTTGATGGAGTCTTTCCACTAAACATGTGAAAAAGCTTTCTCTTTTTTTTCTTTGGTTCAGGTCTTGCTTTAGCAGTCTTTTTTCAAAAAAAAATTTTTTTTTTTTTTTTTGAGTTGAAGTCTTACTCTGTCGCCCAGACTGGAGTGCAGTGGCCGCTCCCGGCCACCGCAACCTCGACCTGCTGAGCTCTGGCGATCCTTCCGCCTCAGCCTTCCGAGTAGCCAGAATTACAGGCATGCGCTACCACGCCCAGCTGATTTTTTGATTGTAGAGATGAGGTCTCACTGCCCAGGCGGGTCTCAAACCCACGGGCTCAGGCAATCCACTCACCTCAGCCTCCCAAAGGCGCAGGATTACAGGCTGAGCCACCGAGCCCGGCTAAAAAAAATTTTTTTTTAATGTCCAGGGTATTGTATACCTAAGAGCCAAATGTACGTATATTTACCTGAAGGGTTAAAGGATAATTGAATCCTTTCAGCCTACAGGTCTAGTGTATTTTAGATCTTTGTTTCTTTTTAAGAGTTAGCTGGAAAATTTCAGAACTGTAATAAGTATCAGAATTAAAAAACTTGCTAAAAAGTATATCAATATGCTCTTTAATGTCACAGTTGATATTAAAGACTGTTGGTCTCATCTAAGCCCCAAAATTTAAGGTCCAAGAAGAGGGTCAACTGAAGAACGAAAACCCGGTTTGCTGTTTACCTTCCTTAAGAAGGCAAGCACACTCCCTGCTGGCTGTGTAGCTGCATAAATCGACATATTATTCAATGTACTTTTCCACCACCACCCACCGAGCCAAGACTTGGTGGGGGAGATGCGGGTGGATAGAAGTCCTTGCTTACTCAACTTTAGGATTCAGTCCTCAGCCTTTTCATAATATGAAAGGCAAGCCTCACCTTTCTGGAGGTCAGAGAGCTACCAATATATATGTGCCATCACAGCACCAAAGTTTAGAAAAACACAAACTCCCCAAATTTGGGTAAAATCCCAAAGCAAAACGCAGTCACCGGAACAGCCTCTGTGTGAGCCCCAGTGCCCTTAGTTCAGGGCCGCAAAGCCAAGTGCCTCAACACATGAAACAGGCTAGTGGGTACAGTAAGGAGTGGGGACTCTGACAAACTAGGAAGCACCACCCCATCAAAAGGGACACAACTTCTTAAAACATTCTGCTGGCTAAACTTATCAGAATATGCCCCAGGCCACCAGGGACCCCTGAGGCAGATGAACGTGCTTTCCGAGCAAAAACCTAGACCCATCACTTACGGTGGTAGAATTTTCACTGTCACATAGAGCCACTACCTGGGGGAAATGTGAGATGAAAGAGAAGAACGAGGTTTCAGAGCTTTCCCAAGTTGCTAACGAATTCATCCCAACCACTCAGACCATCTCATTTCAGAGCTAAACATGCCATAGAAGAGATATCCCCCGTGACCACCACAACCTGGAGAGGGGGTGATGGGAATCTACCACCCACACAGGCTTCCCACTCTCAGAATCTCTTTCAAGGAACATTTCCACGACATAACAGCATTTAGAAGTGTATGTTGGCAGCATGCCCAGGCCCCCAGAACAGACACTTCCATGTGTCTTTTTCCAAAATCATCCACATGTCCCTCCTCCAAAGCCCCCCGGACCCTAGCATTCTTGACATCTCACTCCAAAATGGAGGGTGGTCTTTGTCTAGTAGACGTGGTCTCTACAGTATCACAGGCAACTCTGAACAAAATTCGGAACCATGCATGATGTGAAATGCCTGAGCCATAACTACAGGTGACAAGTTGAAGGAATATACAACGGCAGGATAGCAAACACACTGCCAACCAGCAAGACCCAACACCAGTATGGCAAAACCTACACCCTGAAGCTCCCACTTTAAACGAGCCTCTCCCTGGACCTTGAAATGAATCTGTATCCCTACCAAGACCAGATGCTGTGGCTTCATGTGGGCTCAGGACCCTCCCTGTCTGCACACACACTTGTCAATTCAGTCACCAAGTGAACCTGCTCTGGCCCCAGAAGCTAATCTCCATCCCTGTCATCAGCAGATTCTTATGTACTTCATTCGGGACTTTGCCTCCCAGGAATGTTGTTGATCTTGCACAGCCTGCTCTGACCCCATCTCCAAATCCCCAAAAATGCCCATCCCTGCTACCACCAGGATGCCACTCCCTCGTTCTCTCTGAGGGCAGGGAGAAGGGCGCCACTCCTGTAAGCTGAAGCTGGAGAGGACCCGCCTCCCAAATCTTCTGCACATGAGCATTTCAGTTCAATGAGCCACATCAGCTGTCACTAGGTCTCCAGGCAGGGACTCTGACCAAGATCCGGAAACCCTATGCAGTCAACCTCTCTGGAGAAGCTGGGATGAAACCTTAAGAGGGTCTTTTTGTTAAATAAAGGCCAGCCTGAGCATCACTTCCTTGGTCCCTCAATTGGGACCCATCCTAGCTCCTGAATGTAAGATGTAAGGTTTATATAAAGTTAATAAAAGCAATATTGATAGGTGCTCAACTCACACACAAATCAGGACCCCAGAGTTAAAACCATTAACAAGGAGAAAATCAGCCAGAAAGATGGCTGCACGATAGGCATTTCAAAGAGAAAACGAGTCCCTGTCCTCCTTCCCCTTCTTGAACGATTCAGTCCTCATGCCACTAGTCAGGTAACGGGTAGGTAGCAGGGAGACAAAGGCAAGTACCGGAGTCCAAGTAGGCTGAGATGGCATCTACATCTAGAGGCAGCCCAGCATAGATCAGAGGCAGAACAGATGAGAGGTGTGTTGACACAGAAGTGGCCCAGTCAAAAGTGGCAGAGCCCAATCTGGGTGAAAAGGACACCTCCGTGGAAGGGGTGGAGCCCTGGCATAGAGAGTCAGAGCCCACACTCGTTCAGGAGGGTGTCCACAGAAAGGGGCAGTCCAGCGTGGGGTGGAGAAGCATCCGTGTGTGCCGGTGACCCAAGTCGCTGAGCCACAGCTGGAGCGGGTGAAGAGGCATCCCCATGTGGGGTAGCCTCGTAGAATGTCAAAGCCAAGGAGGGGGCTCGTGTGGAGGAGTGGCCTGCCCTGAGTGTTACAGCCCACGGGGATGAAAACAACAGGCCATGAGGGATGGCAGCAGAGATGAGGGATGGCAGCAGAGATAGCGGATGAACTATGTTCAGGGAGTGTCTCAGGTAAATAGTAGTTTCCAGGGCTGGGGGTGGAAAAGTACAAGATGAGCTGGAATAGCTTCAGCCAGAGAGGAAGTGATCAGAGAACGAGGATGACATGTCAAATGGAAAGTTGCCAGCTTGAAGGGGATTTTACTGGCCACAATGAGGACAATTTGAGCAATGAAGTAATTAAATATGACATCATATATATATATATATACATCATATATATAATGATCCACTGAATTAAATAGAAAACCATGAACCCATACTAATATTTTAAAAAATTCAGGCCAGGCATGGTGGCTCACACCTGTAATATCAGCACTTTAGGAAGCCAAGGCAGGAGGATTGCTTGAGACCAAGAGTTTGAGACCAGCCTGGGCAACATAGCAAGATCCCATCTCCACAACAACAAGAAAATTAGTCAGGCATGGTGGCGTGCACCTGTAGTCCCAACCCCTTGGGAAAATGAAGCAGGAGGATTGCTTGAGCCCAGGAGCTGGAGGCTCAATGAGCTAAGATCATACCACTGCATTCCAGAATGGGCAACAGAGAATCTGTCTCAAAAAAAAAATTTTTTCTAAATTATTTAAGTGAAAAGTTAAACTGTGGTACATTCATACCATGGACTACTACTCAGCAATAAAAAAGAGGAACCAGCCATGAATACAACTTGGGTCATCTCTATGACATTGTGCTGAGGGGAAAAAAGACCATCTCTAAAGGAACAATGTATGAACCCATTGTTATAGCATTTTCAAGATAAATTATAGAGATGGAAAGCAGATTAGTGGTGTCCAGGGGCTAAGGAGAGTGGACAGGTTGGGGCAGAAGGTGGGTGTGGCCATAAAAGGGCACTATAAGAAATAATAATTTGAATATCAAAGGATGAGAAATCCTTGGCAAAATTTGTGAAATCCTAGAATGCATCTGCAAAAATGGCTCTCTTTACAATCAGACCTCCAAAGCAACACTTGATAGAAGTGACATACACTGTCTATAAAAATCTCGGATGCCAGACTTCAAACTCTACTATAAAGCTACAATAATCAAAACAGTCTGGTACTGGTACCAGAACAGGGATATAGACCAATGGACCAGAATAGAGATTTCGGAAGCAAAACATCAGTTCTTCAACCAATCCATCTTCGACAAAGGCTCCACCAACAACCAATGAGGAGAGGAGAACCTATTCAGTAAATGGTGCTGGGAAAACTGGATGATTACATGTAGAAGACTGAAACAAGATCCCTACCTATCACCACACAAAAATCAACTCTAAATGGATCAAAGACCTAAATGTAAAACCGCAAACTATAAGAATCCTAAAAGAAAAGGTAGGAAACACCCTTACAGAAATTGGAACAGGCAATCAAGTCCCGATCAACTCTCCAAAAGCAAATACCATAAAAGATAAGATAGACAAGTAGGACCTCATCAAACTGAAAAGCTTTTGCAAAGAAAAGAAACCATCAAGAGAGTAGGGAGACAGATCACAGAATGGGAAAAAAATATTTGCCAACTGTATATCTGACAAAGGCCTAATATCTGGGATCTACAAGAAACTCAAAAAGGCTGAAAGGAACAAAACAAACAAGACTATTTAAAAAATGGGCAAAAGATAGGAATAGACACTCTCAGAAGACATATGAGCAGCCAACAGATACATGAAAAAATGCTCAGTCTCACTAATCATCAAAGAAATGCAAATTAAAACCACACTGAGATACCACTTAACTCCGCTCAGAATGGTCATCATCAATTACTCAAAAAACAACAGATGTGGAGTGTCTTGTTCCCCTTTTTTCAGGAAAATTCTAGTCAGTTCTTTTTTTTTTTTTTTTTAAACTAGGGAATGTTAGTTCCCTACTTTAAATTGATCAATCATCCTTGGAAAACAAAGACCTTCAATACGTTCTTGCTACTGGTGTTGCCAAGCACAGGTCTGCTCTGCAGTGCAGAAGCTCCTATCTCAGCCCAGACCCAACAGGACAGGCAGGTACGGTCACCATGAAAATGACAGGATGATACTCACCTAACAAGGATCAATGAGGATTAAACGCAAGTCAGATCCCCACCGAGCATTTGTGGAATCATTACCCCTATTAACTTAGTCAGGTTGGAGACCCAGCTCAGGTCATTTCTTCAATCTTTTTTGTTGTTGTTGTTGTCATTGTTCTCAGCCATTCTGTCAGCTCACATAGTAGCAATAGGAATTCTGTCTTCTAAGGGCTGACTGGCATGGAAAAGTTTATATCTCAAGCAATCAGAATATGAAAACCTAGACTGAGTATTGCACAAATGGAATCCTCAGGAAACAGTAATCAGGTCAGAAATGGGATCCACGGCTTGCCAGTCCCCTAACCAGCCAGCAGGAAGCCTGTAGGATTTCACATCAGAGCACAGCAGCAGTGAGAGCCAAGTGAGAAAACCCAGAACACTTGATACAAACAGAGTTGGGATGCCTCTGGCTTATTGTTCACCAATCAATATCCATCACTCACAGTAAGTCCAGTAAATTTGACGATATCTGTCCAAGTGAACATGGACATGCCAGGTACTGTGCTAGATGCTTTACTGTCAGGACATCATTCAAACTTACAGTTGTCTTATATACAAGGTAGGTACAATTATCACACCCATTCTACAGATGGGGAAACTGAGGATTAGAGGCAGTCAGTAGCTCACACAAAGTCACATAGCTAACAAGTGGCAAAACCAGGGTTTGAACCTCAGCTGTCTGTCTCCAGAGCCTACACTCCACTGCTATTCCAAACGGCCTCCCAGCACCACAAACTTGCTCAAGACATTATGCCTGGTCCAGATTCCTACATGCCTTTCTTATTTTAACATCAGTTGTGTGACAAGGTGGGATTGAGTAAGGGGCCTCGTTTGTCTATCACTGATCTACAGCAAGAGAATAAAAATCCACCTTCCATCTCTTTAGTTTGGCAAAGTAATAAGAGATACAATGATCAACTCCTTTGTTATTACTTTTAAAATGCTGCCTTACATATGAATAGACATTTTTCAAAAGAAGACATACAAGCAGCCAACAGACACATGAAAAAAAAGCTCAGCCTCACTAATCATCAGAGAAAGGCAAATCAAAACTGCAGTGAGATACCACCTAACTCCAATCAGGATGGCCATCAATAATAAATAAAAAAACAACAGATGCTGGCATGAGTGTAGAGAAAAGGGAATGCTTCTACTCTGTTGGTGGGAATGCAGGCTAGTTCAACCTCTATAGAAAGCAATGTGGTGATTCCTAAAAGAACTAAAAATTAGGCAATCCCTTCAGGCCCCCTGCCACTATGGGAGCTTTTCTGTCCTCTCAATAAATCCTACTTTCTCACTTAAAAAAAAAAAAAAGAACTAAAAATTGACCTCCATACTATCCAGCAACCCCTCTCCTGGGAATATACCCTGAGGAACATAAATCATTCTACTAAAAAGACCCTTGCACACACAATAGCAAAAACATGGAACCAGTCCTGCTGCCCATCGAAAGTGGACTGGATAAAGAAAATGTGATACATATAATGATGGAGTATTATACAGCCATAAAGAAGAACAAAATCATGAAGTTTGCAGCAATCAGGTTCACGTTGAAGACCATCACATTTAGTGATCACAGAAACAAAACAAATAATTGAATACCACATGTTCTCATCCAAACTTCACCTGCATGTAGCCTACATGTATAGTTAATCCTCATTTGTATCCCACATCTGTATAATAAAATTAAAAAAAATTTTAATGTTGCCTTACAATCAGGCTTTACATTTTAAAAAGTATCACCATGCATCTTTATGTAATAAGCAAGCTACTCACTTCCTTTTCTGGAGACCTGAGACCCGAAAACCTCCTGATGTGTTATAGTGTCATTTTAAAAATAAGCTTAGGTCTGCACTGGGCGGTTCTGGAGAAGTTTCCCCTCCCTAGGAGCTGCTTGCCAGTTAATTTAGGAACAAAAGAATCTTCCGAACTAGCAAGCCCCACCCCACCTCTTCAAGTGCTTTCACAAAAATTATCTTGTTTTAATCATGTTTTAGCATGGAAAATGACACACCTAAAAGTATCCATTTTGAGTTTTGTTTTTTTTTTTTTAATATCTATATGGCTATTTAAGAAGGAATACTTTCCCAGACTCCTGGTCGAGGCACTTACTCCAGTCGTAGATGTGGAGTGCATGCTGCGACACGCGTAGGCTGGCTCACCACTGCCACCATCTGCCCAAGGCCCTTCCACTTCTTTCTTCAAGCTGGCGGCACAGCTGGTATGTTGGGCGATGTTTCTCGATAGCTTCGCGGCCAAGGATACATGTGGCTCGGAAGTATTGCTGCTGTAATTCTGCTCATCTGAATTTTGTTTCTAGAAACCGTATTTAGTTGTCAAATGTTATGAGAGTAAGACTTTGAAATACAGTGATTTAAATCTTCAAAGCGTTAAACGATGAGGTTTCATTTATGCGATAAGGGTAATGCTTAAGAGAAAAATATTGCCCGGTGGCTCTATTTGTTCATAACCTTAAAAATGCCGTGCAATGGGCAATTGTGATAAAATACAGATCCTGTATTTTAGAATGAATGCAGCACAGAGCAAAGCACTTCTGTTACACAATTAACATGCAAGGAAAAACCAAGGTAGCCACCTGCATATGTTCAAACACTATGACCATGCCACCACCCAACCATCCAATCTGGCCGATAGGACCATCCATTCCTGCCACTGCAGAACATATCTTCCTAGAACCACTTGAACAAGATGAGTGGAGAAGGAAAAAAAAATTCAAAGTGCTATTACACAATTGGCTATTTCCGTCTGAAGTTTCTAGAATAATTCTCTTCTTTCTATCATATTTCCTTATATTCTGCTCCTAAATACAATCACGTTGCTACTTAGGAAAGACCTTCGCTTTATCTAACAGCTTTTCTTCCTTCGGTTCTTTTGGTCCTTCTATCTCTTCTCAGATTTCCGGGTTGAATGGACTTGAAAAGTTTGCCACTTTCCTCTGCTTGGACTCCAGCTATTCACCAATAATGCACCCTCAACCTCCTGGGTGTCGACTTCCAGCCTGCTCCTCCTCCACCTCTCAAATGCTGGACCTGGTTGCTTTCTCCCATCCTGGCCTTCCTTGGCCTCTCTGTGGCTTCTCATACTTCCACCTTTGGTTTCCCAAGATTCCCTCCTAGTCAACTTTGTGACCCCATCTTGTTTCTCCACCTTCTTGCCACATTTTCTCTCTAATGACTCCTCCTTCCTCTGGCCAATGGTGCTGCTTAGGCCTCTTTTCTAAGGCTCTTTTTTCATATTTCATCTCCCCTGATGACTGATTTTCAGGCTTTCCATGTTTGCCTCTCCATGGAACAAGTCCATAAAACCAGGTCACACTTCTCACTGCCTCAGGGACACTCTGAGTCATCCCACCCTAATAATGGCGGTGACATTATGATACACCATCTCACAGAATGATCCCCGGACCCCCATGAGATGGGTATCACTAGACCACTGCTGCAGGTGGCCCCGGGGAAGGCCTTTCCCAAGGAAGGCCCCTTAGGGAAATATACACTCCTTCCTCCCTGTGTCCTCTCTGATATACATTCTGCTGAAGGAAAATCACCACCACAAAGTTGGAGTCCTCCTTTTAAGTCCTGCTGTCAAGATCCCATCAAAGATTCAGCAGTTAGAGGCCGGGTATGGTGGCTCATGCCTGTAATCCCAGCACTTTGGAAGGCTGAGGCAGGAGGATTGCTTGGGCCCAGTAGTTCCAGATCAGCCCGAGCAACACAGCAAGACCTCATCTGAACAACAACAACAAAAAACATCATCTAGGCATGGTGGCACGTGCCTATAGTCTCAACTCCTTGGGAGGCTGAGGCAGAAGGAATACGTGAGCCCAAAAGTTTGAGGCTGCAGTGAGCCTTGATCATGCCACTGCACTCCAACCTGAGTGACAGAGTGAAATTCCAACTCAAAAAAAAAAGATTCAGCAGTTAAGAGTTAGATACCCTGGACAGTAACAGGAGAGAAGAATACAGATGGTCAGGAATTCAATTCCAGTGCTCACCTGGGTTCAAATCCCAGTCCTGACATTTCTTAGGTGTGTGGCCTTTACCTGTGTTATGGCTTCCTCCTCTGTAAAGTGGGGGTCATAAATAGATCAGAGGAGTATTATGAACCTTCACTGGAAAGTATATCTACACTTCTTGGCCCAGCATCTGGCATATGGAAAGGATTAAATAAATGGTGGTGATCACTAATCTAATTCTTAAACTTTTACCTTCGAGTCTTTGGCTCCTTCCAAAACATCACTGAGAACTTGTATGTATTCAGTTGCGCCTTTAAGAATATCAACTTTGCTAGGCTTCCTGCTTTGGGGGAGAAATGGCACAAGTGCCTTCAGTTTGGCAAAACCCCGGTTGAGATTTTTTATCTAGAAAACAAAAAAGCACAGTGACACACAGAGGAGCCCATTTGTAAAGACATCCCCCCAAGCCACAGAAGAGGGTTGTGAGGGCTTGTTTCCACAGCCCTCTTGTCCGGGTGATAAATCTAAACAGGCGCACGCCCCAAAGAGTCATTGCTCCGCCGGCAGAGCAGTTTATGGCAAGGGAAGAGGGAAGGGCATAACTGGGCACTGTGAGTGGGCAGACTAGAAGGTGTGTCTGTTCACCCTGACCTCCCTCCTCTTCTTCCTCTCCCTCCTCCTCCTTTGAGAGCATACCGCTGCATTATAGCACAGAGGCAGTTGAGAGTAGTGGCTAAAATCTGAGTCAACTACACCTGGATTTAAAACCCAGGTCCACCAGTTACAAGAGTGTGTGGGATACTTCATATCTCTAAGCCTCAGTTGTTCATCTGCAAAGTGGAAAGTACCTCTCTTTAGTTTTTTAGGGTGTGACTAGGTGACATGATGTACACATAAAACACCTCTCCCAAACCTGGCCCACAGCATTGCCAATAGTGAATAAAACATGCAAACACTTGTTTACTTAAGCACTGCACCACCAACTCTTCAATCTCTTTCCCCCCAGCTAATGAAATAGGGTCAAGTGTGAGAGTCCAGAGAGTTGGTGAGGTTTTAAAGGCCCCTCATTTAATTTTTCTCTTTACCCCAGAGTCTAATCCCCTGGCTCTGAAGGCCTCTAACTCTGATAATCATCTGCCTGGAAGATACGGGCCCTGGGAGAACTGGCTCCCACCATACCATAAAACCAACACACTCATATTGAGAGGCTCTCTCACCCTAGAGCAAAGTAGACAGAAAACTAGCCAATTCATAGGAGATTACAATGGCCAGTGCATGAAGAGATTTGACTTTAATAATCAAAGAACTACAAACTAAAACAGAAACGAGACGCCATTTTTCATGCACCCAGCTGGTAACATTTTTGTTTTATCATACCCAGCATCGGGGATAGTATGAAAAAGAAAACAGTCCTATGCCCTGTAAAAGGAATAAATATTAGTAACCCTTTCTAGATAGCAGTTGATAACTTCTATTAAAAGTTGTGAAACTGTATACACCCCATGTGCCAATCATTCTTCTTCCAGCATTTTATTCTAAGGCAATCATCAGAATACAAATGGATTTACGAATCAGTAAAAAGCTCAATAAGCTGGGGTCCATTTATAGAACAGACGATTAAGTTAAAAACTGTTATTTGAAGAGTACTTAATATGAGGAAAGGCTTTTGCTAAGAAGTGAAAAATTACAAAAATCTGTACTGATGACAGTTGTGTATGTATACAAAATATATGTACATATATTTTTGTAAAACATGTATACATGCAACTGGAAAAAACTGGGAGGACATACTCAAAAATATTTACAGTAGTTATATCCATGTTATGAGTGTCTCCTCTTCCTCTTCGGTCATTTCTATATTTTCTAAGTGTATTAATTTTATTATAAGGCTGGGTCCAGTAGCTCATGCCTATAATCCCAGCACTTTGGGAGGCCGAGGCAAGAGGATTGCTTGAGGCCAGGAATTTGAGACTAGCCTGGGCAACATAGCGAGACTTTGTCTCTACAAAAAAAATACAAAAATTAGCTGGGTGTGGTGACACACACCTATAACCTCAACTACTTGGGAGGATCACTAGAGCCCAGGAGTTCAAGGCTGCAATGAGCTATGATGGTGCCACCGCACTCCTGCCTGGACAACAGAGTAAGACACTGTCTCTAAAAAAACAAGCAAACCTAGAAACAACAAATTATTATAAAGAATAAAGGTCATTAGTTTTTGTGTGTGGATAAAGCCAGTATCAATTATCTGCAGAAGACAATTCCTTCCCGGGGGGGAAGGAGCACTTAAAATATTGGCTCATAATCTCGTTTTAAGGCCACCAAATCAGATCACAGGATAAAGTTTCTAGTGGCTGGGAAAAACAAAATTCACTTTTGCTCTGCCTTTGTCCTTTCTCCTCACACTCTTTCCCAAACAAAGCTCCTACTTGATTCACTGAGACTTCCTGAGGTATTTAGAAACAGCCTCCAAGAGAACTGGATTTAAAAAAAAAAAATGTGGTACATATACACGATGCAATATTACACAGCCATAAAGGACAAAATTACGAACCTCACAGCAACTCGGATGGACTTAGTCTATAATACTGAGTGATCGATCACAGAAACAAAGAATTGAGTACCACATGTTCTCACTCATAAGTGGACCTTGAACAATTATCATAATACTGTAAGACAGGAATTGGCGGTAATTGAAAACTGCTGGGGGGAGGGGAGAGTCAGGGGGAGTCAGGGTCGGGAATGGCAGTAGTGGTAAACTGCGGGGGGTGGGGTGGGAAGGGGCCACACCTCAACAACGAGGGGACCTGCATGGTACCCCAACCCTGAATTGTGCCCCACATCTTCAAAATAAACTAAAATAAAAAAGAAACCGCCTCCAGAGGATTTAATTCCCAAGTACTCGGCCTAAGCGGGTGGCTTCCTCCCGACGATCCGCCTCAGCGGCAAGCCAACCCAAAGATCGCCAAGGGCCGGAGGGAGACCCCATCTGACACACTTGGGACCGAGTTTCCCTGGAGGTCCTAAAAGCTACCAGCAGATGCCGCTCCAAGCACGGCCCCAGGGACCAGTCCCGTTCGCCAGTTACTGCGCCCCCCGCCCGCCTGGGAAAGGCGCTCTCTCCGGACTGTAGTTGAAATGGCGTTTGGGCGCACCTGGGGCATTGTTGTTTGGTTACTCGAGTAACCTCCCTTTCTCTCCTCGCCCCGTGTCTGCTTCGAAGGCGAGGTGCAGGAGGCAAGGAACAGGAATGGGGGACGCTTTGCGCCCCGGATGCCCAAACAGCGCCCGCGGCTGTGAGATTTGAGCACAAGCCCCGTGCACTAAGCTTTTGAGAGTACCTGCCAAGGGAGACATTTTGGAAGTTGTCAGGGCGCTCCTGTCCCCTCCCGGACCCGGTTCCCCCCAAGTCCGGGAGGGTCAGAAGGCGAGGCGGCCACCGCAGCGGCCGCGATGAGCCGCTGCGCGCAGGTGGAGGGTGGCGTGGCCGCTGTCACGCTGCAGACACGCCGGGGACGCGAGCCGGGCCCCGGAGAGCGAAGCACCTCGGGGCCCGCGGACGGGTGCTGAGTGGCGGG
>NW_007247721.1:973846-1064619 GCF_000164805.1 Carlito syrichta | reverse complement strand
GGCGCGGGCACCCTTAACCAGCCGCACAGGTGAGCGTGGCGACCGCTGGATGACAGCCCCCTCCTCAAGTCGGGCTGCACGCTGGAATCACCGGCGAGGGGTTTGGGTTCGGGCTTTTTTAATCCGCACGCCAGGGCACCGATTCCAAAACTCAGACTCAGTCTGGCTTGGGGCCTGAACTTCGGAAAATATGCGTGTGTGTGTGGGTATACATGTAGGAAAATACACATATACACGCTTACCCAGAAAATTTTGATGAATACGCACACCATCTTTTTTCAAAAATGCATTTTGAAATAAATGGAGGTTGCCGAGAAAGTCACAAGAACAGTAACAAAAGGCTCCGGTATCTCCTTTTAGATTCTCAACTTTTTCTCACATTTGCCCCACCCTGTTTCTCTCTCTGAGTGCTCTCATTTTCATTATTCTTTTTCCATTCTATTTGAACTATTCTTCTAGACGATTTAAGTTGTAGACATGATGTCCCATCACCCCTAAATACTCCAGTGGGTATTTCCTTCTGAGCAAGGCCATTCTCTCACATAACCACAATTCCACCACTCAGACTAGGAAATCAGCATGGATACAGCATCACCAACCAGTCCACAGACCCCATCCAAGCTCCCCCAGCTGTCTTCATAATGCCTTTTTCCTTTTTGCTTGGGATCCAATCCAGGAGCATGCATTTTTGTTTTGTTATGCTCTCTCTACTCTCCATTCTGGAACAATTCCTCCATCGTGCCCTGTCTTCATGACCTTGACAGTTTAAAAGTGTAGGAGCCTTTCATTCTGTGGGACAGCCCTCAGCCTGGGTCTGTCAACTCTGCTCTTGTGTAGACCCGGGCTAGGCCTTCATGGGAGAGATGCTACAGAGGTGATGCTGGCTTTTTTCAACACATCACACCAGGAAGTACGTGACATTGGTCTGTGGTTAACACCACTTGTGATGGATGCTAACCTTGATCACCTGGTCAAGGTGGTGTTGTCTGTTTTCTTCCCCACAAGATAAATATTTTGTGAGGAGATGCTCCTTTGCGTCCATGGTTCACATCTGCCTGAATCACCACCATCCCGATTACAGTGAAATGATTAACAATCTACTGTGAGGAAGAGCTCTCCCTTGCCTCATTTATTTATTCGTTTTGTGTTTATGTCAGCATGGTATCGTGGTTTCTATTTTAGTCAGTAGGATGCAGTTCATTCACATCATGATGCTCAAATTGTCCCAGATTTGGCCTATGGGAGCCCCTCCAAGCTGACTCCTCTGTCCTGTTGCTGTGACCCCATCATTCTGTGTGCACTTTCTTTCTTGTGCCGAGAAGTCTCATCTTGAATTTCCCCAGGCCCTGCCCAGGAATCAGCCAATTCTCCTATTAATGGAAGATAGGATTTAGAAACCAAGATCTATGTACTTGATTGTTCAATCCTTTGGGGAGTCATTGCTTCTAAGTTCTTTTTGTAGATAAGAAATATGTGTATGTATGCACACATGCATACACGGTCATACAGCTATAGTCATACGTGTGTGTGTATGTATATATATCCCATGAGTTGGCACGAATCACTCCAATTTTAATCCAACACCTTAAGTTCCCTCTGGTTTTTCCTTTTTTTTTTTTTTTTACAACACCCTACACCAACAGTGAGAAACGTGACTCACACTATCTTCCATATGTTTACTTATGTGCTCAATCCCTGTACATAACCAGTTTCCTAACCATATCATCCACCTCCTTGGCCTCATCTCCTCCTCAGTTCCTGCCATGACACTTTCTCCAAGGGAAGTGCAAAATAAAGACGTTCCCTGAACATGGGCGTGGGAATGAGGTGGTATGATCTGTGCATCACATCTTCGATATGGATTGCATTGTTTACAAGAAGCATAGGTCACTTCTAGAATTAAAAATGTATTTTCCCCCAGGGTTGATGGCTTCCATCTGTAATCCCAGCACTTTGGGAGGCCCAGGCCAGAGGATCCCTTGCAGAAAAGGGACGCCTGTCTAATTTGCTGGTTGATGCAGATGCTGGGTCTCTGAGCCAAGGGTGCCAAAAGCAGGGTCAGGTTAAATGATCTTTTTCCAATTTCTGATCCAGCAGAGTTACTCTGTTTCAAGACGCAAGACAAGTGTTTACTTCAAATCCTGTTTCTCACTCCAGCTCCATGGGTATTATAGGTAGTTAGTAAACATTTTTCTGGCAGTTTCTGTTGCTGCTGTCAGTTTTGCTTTTTTCTGTGTCTTATTAGGTATTTTAGAGGGAAATGAGAGAACTGTTAGTCAAATGCCATTTTAAAGAGAAAGTGCCCCAAATGCAGGCTTTAAAAAACACATTTCTTCACTTAAAATTAAGAAGCTATTTCTCCACTTTGGGAGAGTTAGAAGGCATGCAGGAAGAGGTAACCCCTCACTTTTGCCTGGGTGAGATGATGACATGGGCTGGCACATGTTGAGGACTAACAAGTGTCACCATCATTGTCACTATTTCTCTTGCTAAATTAGCAGTTTCCCTCCATGCTTGTGGGCAGCTAAAGAAAAGTCAGAGCTGCTCTATTCAGGGACAAGCAGCAGATACTCCTGAATCCCTGCCCTGGAAGGGGGAGAGCTCAGGGGCTACCAGAAGTCACTCTGCATAGAGGCTTCTAGCAGAAGGCAAGGGAAATAGAATCCTGGTTTAGACACCTGGATTTTGAGAATTTGAATTTTGGTGACAATTTGGGACACTTTTGTTTGTTTTTCCCTTAGGCTGTTTACCTGTGCTATGTTTACAAATTCGCGCCTATTTACTTATGGACAATATTCCTAAAGCCAGGAGGGGAGTAACTGTGTTGAGCAGAGTGAAAAAACCCCAGGGTTTCCTCTTTTTTTTTTTTTAAACAATGCTTCCTTAACAAACTACCCTCCCCCTTGGGAATTCCCACCCCAGGTACCTTGCCTCACTTCCAGTCATTTGAGAAGGAGTTGAGGGTGATAAAGTGGGATGTCATTTCTGAAAATGGAGCTGTCCTTTTAGAGGCTTCTGCCACTGCTGGTGTCTAGCAGGGATGGCGCCTTGCAGCAGCAAAGGCCTCAGGCCATTGGCCCCAGTCAAGATCAGTGTTGGATCAGAAGCTCTTCTAGCTATTCCAGCAGATGACAAGGGATTTAATTCAGGGATCTAGGTGCTTACACAACCACTCAGAGGGACTCTGCTTTGAGAACACACCACCAAATGGTGGTCTGGGGATCAGGAAGCCGCTGTGGAGGCAGTTGTCACTTGACCCCACAGAGCTGGGGAAGGGGGCCTGGGACACTGTGGTGGAGAAATGCCATCTTCTTGCTTCCCATAGAAAATGGACAAAAGGACAGGAATGTGAGCTCTGCCTCGCTTCCACCATTGCAAGACCCCACCTCAGTTTTTCCACTAAATCATCTCAGTTGGCATCCAGAACCCTGGAACAAAGGATTCTGGGAAATAGAGCCTCTGCAGTGCAGAAAGGCATGAGGTTGAAGCAGCCATTCCACATTATCTTCTACCAGGAGACACAGAGAAATTGACCCTTGCTCCATCTTGTGTCCTAGGGGGTACCCAGGGCGTGAATCACCACCACCCTGATTATGGCCATATGGTTGACATTCTACCTTGAGGAAGAGCTTTCCCTTTCCTCATTCATTTATTCGTTTTGAATTTATGTCAGCATGGGCTCGTGGGTTTCCATTTTATTCAATAGGATGCAGCACCTCATTAGTCTTTCTGTTGATTACCCTGGGGCCCAGCTGAGAGGAACCACTCTTCTCCTGAGTTCACCATTCTGGACACCACACACGCTTCCTTTCTCTGCTTCATTCAGTCAAGATATGAGAGAGCTGCTAAAAGCAGTGTTAGTAAGGGAAGACTAAGAATGCATTTTTAAAAAGGTAGCTCATACCTGTAATCCCAGCTCTTTGGGAGGCCGAGGTGGGAGAATCACTTGAGCCCCTGAGTTTGAGACCAGCCTAGGTAACATAGTAAGACCTTATTTCTACAAAAAAAATTTTTTTAATTAGCCAGGTGTGGTGGTGCACACCTGTAGTCCCAGCTTTTCAGGGGGCTGAGGTGGAAAGATAGTCTGAGCCTGGGAAGTCGAGGTTGCAGTAAACCTTGATTGTACCACTGCACTCCATCCTAGATGGATCCCATTTTCAAAAAAAAAAAAAAAGGACTAAGACCTACAAAAAAACAAGTCTCTGTTGCCCAGAATTCCTATCCAAATCTAATCTATTTGGCAATTTCATATTATTCATATTCATATAAATTCATATTGTTATGACATACTCTTTTTGACTGTATTATTATTTTATCCCACTACATGCTGGGCATTGGACTTTCCTACCATTGTGCAGATGAGAAAATCCACAGTGTCAAATGACTGACCATGGGCACACTGCTGGTGGGTGGCAGAGTCAAGCCTGAAGCTCAGGTGTGCCGCCTCCCTGCAACTCTCTTTCCCCCAAGTCTGAGTGGCCCCTGTCCCAGGATCACTCAGCCCTAACCCTCACCCTAACCCATGTTTCCAGGTGAGCCAGTCCCGGCACAGAGGACCTGCTTGCTATGATGCATATTTCACTTCCCTTGGGGGGTCTTCTCTTCCTCCACCTCCGCTGAGCATGAGCTGTGGTTAATGTCTTGGTCACACCACCCCCAGGGTTAACAGAGGGTCAAAAGTGCCTCTCCACAAAAAATAAAGAAGACAGATGCAGAGGCTCTGCCTTTGGACTTTGGTCCCAGAAAACCTGCCGAAGTTCCCTTCTTCACAGATCTCCTCAGCTCAAGATCTTCTCATAGGTGCCACTGTGTTTCAGAGTCCCAACAAGACACAGAGAAACACCTGGCAGCCACCTGGAAGCTTAGAGCCCTGTGGACTACAGTGACCTCGCAGAAGAGCTGAGAATTAAGCAGGGCATGGGGGCTGCAGGCAGAGGGTCATGGTCAAGGCAGAAGAGCTTCTGCAGCACAGGGGTTTTTATGACCTTTGGGAAAGTCACTCAGATTCTCTGGGTCTTGTCTCCCATCTGTAAAGTGAGGATTCTATCAGAGCCTTTGTCAGAGATAAAGTGAGGAGTCAAGTAGGCCTTCAGCAAAACTGTCATTTGTACAGTGGGATCTGTGTTCCACGCACTAAACTCATCCTATGCGCTAACTTTGTTAATTCTCACAACAGCCCATGTGGGAGGTACTCTAGTTACTGTCGTTTCAAAGAAAAGGAAACTGAAACATGAAAGTCAAGTAACCAGCTTACCCAGTTAGAAAGGGGCAAAGCTAGGATAGGACCCAGACAGTCTGGCCACAGGACCTGATACATAGCCACCAATCTCTCCTGCCTCACGGAACTCCCACCATGTTGTAAGTGAATGGCAGTGATGATTTATGAACCAGATAGAAGAAAGTCCAGAAACAGACAAATCCTAAGAGACCTAGGCAGAGGAATGGTCTGAGTGTCAGTGCAGAAGCTGTGATCAGAACTGGCTGAGCCAGAGCTCAGCAGGTCAATGCTGGGGTGGCCATGAGCGTGCCACTGCACTCCAGCCTGGGCAACAGAATGAGATTCTGACTCAAAAAAAAAAAAAAAAAGAACTGACTGAGGAGACATTGAGGAACTTGGTTCAGTTCCAGAGACCCTGTGGTAGAAATATGGTAGAATACTCATTGGGGCCACTTCCACAAGGGCCTGGAAGCCCATCTTGGAAGCTATCCAGTCAGGAGTAGAAAATGCTTGTCAGGGCTAAGAAGGAAAAGATTTCACCAAAAGCAGAGCTTTGGGGAGGTTCAAGAGGCAGTGGGGGGCAGCTGCTTTGGGGAGTGTGGAGAAGGGGGCCGAGAGACCCAGCTGTATTGTGAACACCCTGCAGCCTGGGGCCTTGTCCTGTAGGAGGAAGCCAGATGGCCCTGGTCTTGAGGCCCAGCTGGTAGGCTCCTCTTCTGTTCTAAAGCTCATGGACCCTCATACCTCTCAAAAGGACTTCTTATCCTTCCCGGTGATTCTCACTGGGACCTGGAGCTTTCACTGGGGCTAGGGTTCCCGGGGTTGGTGGCCCAAGATGTGGCAGGAATTGCTGGCTGCAGAGGTGAAGCCATTTATAACTGGCTGTTGGAAGTGAAAGCAACACAAAAAGGAGAGGGTGTTTCCAGTAGGCATAGAGCAGACATACATGGATGATTGGGCCTGGGCCTGAATTTGAGTATATGGACAGTGACTGCTGTACGAATCTAGAACATGGAAAGGACTGGGCGTTCATTGGATAGAAGACATTCAAAATTGCTGACTAAGCATGTGTACATTTTCCTCTAGACTAGTGACTTCCTCATCCTCAAAATGCTGTGACATCTTCCTCCAGCATGCGTTCACTTTCCTGACTGAGAAACTGCTTTCTGCTTCCCCCCAGAAAACCAAGCCTGGAATCATGTAATAAGAACTGTAAAGTCTGAGGCTTAGAGTCAGGGCACCCCCTAAATCACAGTAAGTGTGACCCCAGCCTCCATCAGGGTGGGCCTCATACTCAGAAATACTGAAAATCTCTGAGAGAGAAGGCTGTGGGTGTCAACAGCATACCCTGGGTAGTGGCAACTGTGGGTGACAACCTGCCAGCTCCGCCAAAGCAACCCAAGGTCACAGAGCATGGCAGCAGGACAGAGTTCCCATAGTGGGGGTAGAGTGGGCGGGCACTCCGGAGAGACAAGCCAGTCACCTCCCCCCAGGTCAACTGCAGATTCACTCTGACTCCCCAGATGGCTCCAGTCAGTCTGTGGAGAACGTCATTCCTCTGCTTCTCTTGAGGAAATTGCAGCTGGAGAAAAACCACCAACTGGGACATGAGAATTGACCCTGGGGTGTTGGCAGAGGGGAGCCCTTCATATTTTCCTGCCCCTACTCTGCCACTTCCCCTGTTATTTTTCTGCCTCAGGTCACGATTGGCTAGATGGCTGATGAGCAGTTCCTTGCTCTTCCAGAATGTCAACTCCCAGGTTTCTAGCTCCACAAGATTCCTTCCTCCAGTTATGGTTATGAGAAGGCGCTGAATAGTCCTAACTACCTCTCCTCCCTACTAGAATGCTGGCCTTTGAGAGCAGAGATTTTTATCCGTTTGGTTCACAGTGGAAGCCCTAAAACTTAGAAGAGTTCTTGGTACATAGCAAAGGCATGATCAACATTCCTTGAAGGAATGAGTATTGATATGAAGTAAAATTCCTCAAGCAGATTTAATTGTTATGAATCTTTAGACATGAAACAAAGTAACTGAAATATGTGAATAAAAGACTGAAAAATTAAGGGACATGGCATAAAATGATAAATATATTTGGAGAGTTAAAAAAAAATCCCCTCAGAGAAATTAATAGGTTGAGGAGACAAAACATAAATGAGAATATAGAATATTTGCATAACAAAAATTGTAAACTTAATCTAATAAGTATGTCTGTGAAACATTTCTAAAAAATGAACGTACACTAGGCCACAAAAGTAGACCGTGTTATGTGATACTGGCTCCTACTGATACAAAGCTGGGAAAATCCTAAAACAAAGAATAGAAATATATCCAAAGAAAATAAAATATACAAACAAATGTTTGCATGTATAATTGACCCTTGAACAACATGAGTTTAAGCAGCATGGGTCCGTGTATATGTGGATTTTTTTTTCCAATAAATATATTGAAAAAATTTTTGGAGATTTGTGACAATTTGAAAAAACACAGATGAATCATGTGGCCTAAACCATCAAAAAAAAATTAAGAAAAACGTCTGTCATGAATGCATAAAATATATTAGATACTAGTTTATTTTATCATTTACTAAAAAACACATAAATCTATTCTAAAACGTTAAAATTTATCAAAACTTATGTACATAAACATTTACAGACTATTGCATGGTGTCATTTGCAGTCAAGAGAAATATAAACAAAGATAAAGACACAGGATTAAATCATAACTGCATAAAATTAACTGTAGTACATACAGTAAGACTGTAATAGCCACCAACTATTTCTATTGCGATGTGCTCGAATGTTGTCAGTGTCCACTTAAATTGACATGCGACGCAAATAATCTCCCCATGAGTAGTTTGTCTCTCCAGCAAAGATCACGGTAAAAAGTGATTTTAGTTTTCATTTTTTTTTTTTTTAGTTGAAGTCTCACTCCTTCGCCCAGGCTGGAGTGCAGTGGCACACACTCTCATGTCCACCCCAGTGTCGACCTGCTGGGCTCCAGAGATCCTTCCGCCTCAGCCTTTCAAGTAGCCAGAACTATAGACCTGCGCTACCATGCCCAGCTATTTTTTATTTTATTGTAGAGATGAGGTCTCGCCAAGTTGCCTGGGTTGGTCTCGAACCCATGGGCTCAGGCAATCCACTCGTCTCGGCCTCCCAACGTGCTGGGATTATAGGATGAGACACCAAACCCGACCATTCTCACTTATTTTTTAGTGTGTTTAGCACAATATCATAAACCTTGAATCACACCATGGGACTCATACAAAGCGCCACTAGTGATGCTGGAAGTACTCCCAATAAGCAGAGAAAAGTCATGACTTTACCCTCAAAAAAGTTGAATTGTATGTATCATAGATTGAGGTCTGCAGCTGCAGTTATTGGCCACTGCATGATTAAGTATAGGGACTAGTGTGAAGACAGAGACTGAAATTCATGGAGCTGTCATTGCAACTACACCAGCAGTCATAAAACCCTTGCACTTTTTGCAAAATACCTTTTTAACTCATATTGAAAACGCAGATTTCTTTTTAAGAGACGGAGACTTTGTTGCCCAGGCTGTAGTATAGTGGCATAATCATAGCTTACTGCACCCTTGAATTTCTGGGCAAGCAATCCTCCTGCTTCAGCCCCCAAGTAGCTGGGGCTACAGGTGTGCGCCACCACACCTTGCTAAATTTTAAATCTTTTTGTAGAGTCTATGTTGCTCAGGCTGGTCTTGAACTCCTGGTCTCAGGGATCCTCCCACCTCAGCCTCCCAAAGCACTGGGATTACAGGTATGACACCACTCCTGGCCAAAAATGTAGCTTTTATGTGGATGCAGGACTGCTACAAGAAAGGCATACCTATAGACTCTAATAGGATTCAAGAAAAAGTAAAGTCGTTACACAACATCTTAAAGCAAAAGGAAAGTGAAAGATCTAAAGCTGGAGAATTAAATGCCAGCAAAGGATGGTTTGACAATTTTAGAAAGAAAAATGGCTTTAAAAATGTCAAGATCACAGAAGAAGCAGCCCTATCAACCAAAAGGCAGCAGCTGAGTTCCCAGATGCCATTAAGAAAACCATTGATGCTGGGCATGGTGGCTCACATAATCTCTCTCAGCATTGTGGGAGGCGAAACAAGAGGATTGCCTCAGCCCAGTGTTTGAAACTAGTTCGGGCAACGTGGCAAGACTTCATCTCTACAATAAATTTTTAAAAATTAGCCAGGCGTGGTGGCACACACCTATAGTACTTGGAAAGTTGAGGTGGAAGGATTACCTGAGCCCGGTTGGGTGAGGCTGAAGTGACCACGAGCACGCCACTGCACTCTAGCCTGGGTGACAGAGTGAGACTCCAACTCAAAAAAAGAAAAATCATTGAGGAAAATGGATATCTATGTGGACAGGTTTTTAATACAGTTGAAAGTGCCCTATTCTGGGGGAGAAAAAATGCCACAAAGGACATTTTAATAATTAAAGTAAGGAAGAAAAGTAAGCACCAGGATTTAAGGCAGAAAGGGACAGGCTAACTCTCTACCATTTTGTACAAATGCAGTCCAGTTTATAATTAGGACTGACCTTATCTATGAAGCTGATCACTCCTGAGCCTTGAAGGGAAAAAATAAATGCCAGCTGCCAGTCTTTTGGTTGTATAAGAAGAAGGCCTGGACTACGAGAACACTTTTTCTGAGTTGGTTCCATCAATGCCTTATCCTTGTAAGTCAGAAAATACCCTGCCAGTAAGGATTGCCTTTTTAAAGTTTTTTTTTTGACATTGAACAATGGCCCTGGACACCCAGAACCCCATGAGTTCAAAGAGGTCAAAGTTGTCCACTTCCCTACAAACACAGTGTCTCTAATTCAGCCTCTAGAGAGGGTCATGAGGACCGTTAAACCTCATTACACTCAGTACTCTACGGAAAGGATTGGAAACACTGTAGAAGAAAATCCAGGCAGAGAGAACATCCTGAACATATGAAAGGATTACACCACTGAAAATGCCACTGTTACTATAGAAAAAGCAGTAAAAACAATCAGGCTCAAAATGATACATTCCTGCTGGGGAAAACTGTGTCCAGATGTTATGCATGACTTCAAAGGATATATGACAAAGCCATTCAAGGATATCATGAAATAAATTGTGGATATGGGAAGAAAGGTGAGAAGGCAAATGGTTTCAAAGTGTGGAACTTTGAGAAATTCAGGATCTATTAATAATAAGACACCACAGCAGAGGAATTAACAGAAGACAATTTGATGGAGATGAGGGCTTCCGAGCTAGTACCCGGGAATGAGGAAGAAGACATAGAAGAGGCAGAGGCAGAAAACAAATTGACATTAGACAATCTGGCAGAGGGGTCCCAATTATTCATAATTGCTTTTGACTTTTTTTACGACACGGACTCTTCTATGATATGAGCGCTTAAACTAAATAAATGGCGGAAGAAGGATCGGTATTATATAGAAACATTTTTAGAGAAATGAAAACAAAAATGTCAGACAGAAATTGCCATGTCTTTCCATAAAGTAACACTGAGTGTGTCAGCCTCTCCTGCCTCCCCTTCTGCCTCTTCTGCCTCTGCCACCCCTGAGACAGCAAGACGAACCCTTCCTTTTCCTCCTGCTCCTCAGCCTACTCAACATGAAGACAATGAGGATGAAAACCTTTAGGATAGTACACTTTCACTTAATGAATAGTAAATATATTTTCTCTTCCTTATGGTTTTCTTAATAACATCTTTTCTCTAGCTTACTTTATTGTAAAAGCACAGTATATAATACATACAACATGCAAAATACACGTTAACCAACTGTTTATGTTATAGGTAAGGCTTCCCATCAACAGTAGGCTATAAGTAAATTTTAGGGGAAGTCAAAAGTTATATTCGGATTTTTTACTGGGAAGGTTCCATCTCCTAACCTCTGCATTGTTCAGGGGTCAATTGTGCATTGTATGTGTGTACAAAGAAATACATACAAAGAAAACAATAATCTCATCACACTTTTGGATATAGATGCAAAAAATCAATGAATAAATATGAGGAAGTCAAAATTAGCAGTATATTAAAAGACAACCATAGTCAAATAGGTTTCTACTCAAGAAATGAAGAGATAATCAGTCAATAGGAAATTATTAATGTGATGTATTATAGTAAAAGGTAAAATAATAAAGATTTTTATTAGTATTTTGATAGGATACTGAAAACTCAACATCCATTCTTAATTTTAAAAATTACTTCTGGTGATTTGAAGCCAGGTGCAGTGGCTCATACCTATAATCCCAGCACTTGGGAGGCTGAGGCAGGAGAATCCCTTGAGCCCAGGAGTTTGAGACTAGCCTGGACAGCAAGGCAAGACTTTATCTCTACAAGATTTTTTTTAAAAATTAGCCAGATGTGGTGGCACATGCCTATAGTCCCAGCTACTGGAGAGGCTGAGGTGGAAGGATTGCCTGAGCTCAGGAGGTTGAGGCCGCAGAGAGTTGTGATTGTGCTACTTGGACTCCAGCCTGGGCAACAGAGTGAGACTCTGTCTCAAAAAAAAAAAAAAAAATTACTTCTGATGATTTGAAATTGAAGGAAATTTATTTCACCTTATAAAGGTTAATTATCAGAAATCAACAAGTGACATAGTGACATAGTGTAGAACTAGAAATAGTCACATTAATATCAGAAACAGGACAAGCAAGTCAGCTATGCTAGACCATAATGATACTAGCCAACATTGTTCTGGAGGTCTTGCCAATGCAATAACAAAAGAAAAAGAAATAAGATATACATTCTAGAAAAGAACAATCACAGTCATTATATTGAATGCTCCCAATACAAAAAAATGACAAATGTCTGAAATAATGAACATGCTAATTACCCTGATCTGATCACAATACATTCTAAGCATTGAAACACCATTATGTATTTCATGAATATGTACAATTATAAGGCATCAATAAAAATAAAATTTGTCAAAAGGAGAAATTAGCAAAAAGAGAATTTTAAAATTTACATACTGGTGGTCTTCAACTTATGATGATGGTTTGACTAACGATTTTTCAACCTTATGATGGTGAGAAAGTGATTCATATTCAGTAGAAACTGTACTTCAAGTATTCATGCAACCATTCTGTTTTTCACCTTCAGTACAGTATTCAATAAATTACTTGAGATATTCAATACTTCATTATGAAATAGGCTTTATGTTAGATTATTTTGCCCAACTGCAGGCTAATATAAGTGTTCTGAGCATGTTGAAAACATGTTAAGCTAAGCTATGATGTTTGGTAGATTTGGCTAAGCTAAGAAATGAGTGTTTGAATTATGATATTTTCAACTTACAATGAGTTTATTAGGATGCACCTCTCTACTAAGTCAGAAACAGTTGTACTTTTGACTAAATAAATAAAGGAACAATTTTTTTTAGTTGGACTCACTGTGTTGCCCAGGCTGGAGTGCTGTGGCATGATCAGGGCTCACTGCAACCTCAGATTCCTGGGTTCAAACGATCCTCCTTCCTCAGCTTCCTGATTAGTTGGGACTACAGGCACACATCACCACACCCTGCTCATTTTTTTTTTTTTACTTTTTTGTATTGCTAAGTTACCTACACTGATCTTGAACTGGGCTCAAGCAATCCTCCCGCCTTGGCCTCCCAAAGTGCTGGGATTACAGGCATGAGCCACTGCACCTGGCCTGCAATAAACATATATTTTTTAATTCTAGAAAAGAACAATCAGTTATCATTATGTGCAAATAATTTTGAAATTCAATGTAATTAACTACTAAAAAACTAGTGAAAGTTCTTATGTATATATTCAATACAGTAGCTACATACAAGATAAAGACACAAAAGTAATAGCTTTTCTTAATATCATAAACTTACAGAATATGAAGAATTTCTAGAAAGAAGTAGATTCAATGCATACGTTCAGTCCTGTTTCCTCCCGAAACACATTGTAACAACAGTAAAGGAATAAAAATAAGAAAAACTCATAATGACAAAGAGGATGGAAGTAAATAAACAGCAGACAAGAAATATCAACAAATTTGGAAGCTAGCTGTGGGTGAATGGGTGGTAACTAACTCAGTGGAACTAAGAAAATGGAACTCTAGCTGGCAGTAGTTGGGGGAACATATAAAAATCAGAACGCTCCATGCTGGAGAACTCTGGTAAGCTCAGAACTCAGAGGCACTCACTTCCTCTAAAGGCAGGGGCAAGACAAACTGAAAACAGAACAGGTGGAGTATTATGAAAAGCATTTAGAGCGTGCCCAACCCTTCCTCTTCCCCCTGTAACCAGGCAATACCCTATAGCTGCCTACACTGCAGAAGGGCAGTTTATGTCCAGAGAGGCCTATGAAAGCAGAATGAAAGCAGCCAGAATGAAAGCAGGGGCATTCACAGCCATCTCTATACCCAGCCCCTGCTTCCCTTTCCCCCTTTCCCAGCAGCCTGTAGAATGCTGGCATCTGAGTCTATTTCCCAGGCAAAAGACTGAAGAATTTCGTTCCGAGGGACCCTCCGACTATCAGATTAACTGAGATTAAAAATGCAGGGATGCAATAAGGAAAGATCCAGCTAGCCATAGTGCCCTTCAGTGAAATTCACTCCTATCCCACAAGCACAGACCTAAAAATTTTTGGAAATGTTAAGGGGGCATTTACCCTGCTAGATAGCAAAACATATTTTAACACTACAATAATTAAAACATAGTGGTTTCAGTAAAAGAAAACAGAGCTCATTGGAACATGATCAAGAGTTCAGAAATGAACTCATGAATTTAGTTTTTGAAAAAGTTGGCTTCTCAAATGAGTAAAAAAGAATGGGTTATAATTTAGTGATATTTGAAAGGAAGTAGATGCCTACCTCACAATATTCTCAAAAATAAATTCCAAATGTATTGATAATGTAAAAAATAAAATTATAAAAGTACTAGAAGAAATATACCAAAATATTATTTCAATTCCAGGACAGAGGAGGCATTTCTAAAATTGAAGCCATAAAGAAAAAGTCTACTATATCTGAACACAAATGAGTTAAAGTCCTGTTTAGCCAAAGGTATCATAAAAGATAGACTAGATTTTCATTCTGGCCATGATGGAGAAATTGAACCCTTCCTTTTGCTCTAAGCAACTAGACAACTGGATAATACATATGGAGCAATTGTATTCAGACGTTGGACAGAGCAAAACTGTGATCTGAATTCCTGAGATAAGGAAGCAGATCAGGTGAGCCCTGGGTTTCTTCCTGGAGGCTCTTTCCAGACCACAGTGCAGGAAGGAGAGTCCCAAACAAGACATGACAGTATCACTAAGTAGAGGAGAGAAAGAAGGGAGTCTGGGGAGAGCTAGAATATGGGGACAGAGTATGAAGAGGAAGAAGCTCTGAAGAGAAAGAACTCCAGAAACCTGTGCAGGATTCCCTGTGCCAACACAGGATGGGCATCCACAAATCCTGGCAAAGAACCACTCTAGAAATTCTCAGTCTAAATTGAGCTGGCAGAAAGCTAAAGCCCTAAAAGGATGAAAAGTCTGAAGACAAGATGAGGCCAGTCCACAGGATAAGAAAGAGAAATAGGTCTCTGGAGTAGTTGAAAGTGTCAGAAAAATCCAGCTTCAGCCCCATCTGTGCCCAATCTGCACCCAAAGGAAACCCAGGGCACAACTAGGGTGGCTAGGACTCCTAGGATTTTGTATACCTATGAAGTCTCTGTAGCTTTGTTAAACCTCTACTTTTTTCAACAAACTAGCTAAACATTACTAGATATAAAGGCCTTAAATAATGTGTGCTTGTTTCAGGACAGAAGGGACATAAGGAGAACCAATCCAGGGAGAAGAGAGTGGTGGCTTTCACAGGAACAAGCAAGCACAAAGCTTTCATTCATTCAACGAGTATTTATTGAGGACCTGCTGCCTGAGAAGCCTGTGCTGGATACTGAGGGGATACAGAGGCACTGCAAGCCTCTATCTTGAGGAGCGGTTGATTCCACAGAGTCCCATAAGGTAAGAATGCTTGGAAGGGCTAAACAAAAGTCAAGGCAGGAAGTGCAAAAGGCCAATGGAATGCCTCAGAAAAGAAGGAGCATTCAGAGGTTCATAAGGTATCATGGAAGAGGAGGGTCAGTGCTGGTAGCAGGGAGTGGCTCCTTAGGCCACATCCTGGTCCAAGGGCCTCTTGCAGACCCAGTGATAGGTGGCAGTGCAACTGATGTCATTCCACTTCTGCAGAATATGGACACAGTCTTCAGTCTGCCCATTCCCGTGCCGCCAGTTGTCCGGCTGATTCTTGCCCCAAAACCTGGAGACAACAAGGCTTCGTTCTGTTAAATGGATGAAGTGTTCCTTCCTTCCGCTGTGGCATAAGTGACATGGGTCCCTCATCCCCTAGAGACCCCAGGATGGTAACAGGACTGGGGAAAGAGATATCCTGAGGGTGTCTCTGCTGAGGTTGCCCTTAGTCACTGAGCATCCAGGGACAGGGAGGGGTTTCCATGAAACTGCAAACCCCCATTCCAAAATTCACACAAAGACACCTTCCAGGGGGTAGGGTCTCTTGGGACCAGACCTGAATAGTGTAAGGAAAAAAACCACCAGGAAGACCCACTGACAGGCTGTATGCCAGTCCTAGGATCTGTCCTTCCTGGTGCCCCTCTGTGGAAGAGTCCAAGGGAAACTATGCCTATGCCTGTGTGTCTACACATACACACACACACACACACACACACACACACACACCCCACACATGTATACACACAACACTAACACTTACTGAGTAGGGGACACATAAGAGTCTCTAGCTAGGTCTGCCAAAGATAGTACCTGGACAGCACCAGATAGTGGCTGGACTCACCTTTTGCTCCGGGCATTATCGAATGGTGTCCCATCTGTCCAGCGCCAGGAGCCCTCTGTGCCCCTGTCAGTGAGGCCGATCCAGTGGTAAAATTGACTTGTGAACTGTGTCAGAAATGTCTGGAGAGAAAAGGAGGTGTTTTTGACCCCATGTGTGAAATCCGGCATGTAGGCTGCCCCTCCTGGTCCTAGGAGGGTGGAGTCTGCTTGTCTGCAGGAGCTGGGCCCCTCACTGCACTTTCCACAGTTTGTCCAGGACTTACCACAGCTGCTAGATCCCCAAAAAGAAAGTCCAGATTCTCCCATGTTGACTGTCCCTAGATAGTCCCAGCCTTGGATAAGGGGGTGTGGTTTTACTGGGACAAAAACATACCTGGCCATAGCTTATTAAGAAGGTGTGTTTTTGGTACAGTGGCTCACGCCTGTAATCCCAGCACCTTGGCAGACCTAGGCAACAGGATTGTTTAAGCCCAGGAGTTCAAGACAAACTTGGGTAACATAGTGAGACCTCATCTCTACAAAATTTTTTTTAAAAATTAGCCAGGTATGGTGGCATGTGCCTGTAGTCCCAGCTACTTGAGAGGCTGAGGTAGGAGAGTCATTTGAACCCAGGAGTTGGAAGCTGCAGTGAGCCATGATTATACCACTGCACTCTAGCTTGGGCAACAGAGTGAGACCTTGACTCAAAAAGAAGAAGGAAGAAGGGAGGGGAGGGGGAGAGGGAGAGGGAGAGGAAAAAGGAGAAAGAGAAGAAGGAAAAAAGAAGATGTGCTTTACAAAGTATCATGTCCTTTGTCAGACCTGTGGCAACAGTCTAAGGAGAGCCACAAAGAGTGGGCAGTTCTGCAAGTCAAACTGGACCACAAGCCTATTGTGGTCCTTTGATGATAACCCTGACATGTTCTGATAAGGACCTTTGACAGGTGAGCCACCCGGGACTGTGTTGCCTTTGATGGTCCTCAGATCCATAGGCATGTGTCTAGTCTTCCAAAAAAGTCTGGGTTCCCTACTCAGGGACCTTCCACAGCAATCAAGTTAGCTGACATTAAAATCAAAACAACCAGAAAAGAAGCCTGGAAGGAAAAACTAGGGCATGCGAGGGAAGCATGCTCCCAACACTTAGGCGCAGTCACCTGGTGCCACCTGTCTTTGGCCTTCATACCTGCTGACATCTGATGACCACCTCTGGGTGTCTCTCTCATTCCCTGAGGACATGGAGGTTTACTGTTGGGAGATCTAACTCCAGTGCAATGTGCTCATCGGAACTCAATAAATATTTGCTCCCTGCCTGGCAGAGGAGATGTGAAGGTCTCTGCCACATCCACTGAGAGGCAGAAGGCCAATCCACCAAGGTCCCTCCTCACACCAACTCCATCAGCACCACCCACGCCCACAGCTCTGACCTGTTCCTCCTCAGAGGTCACCGATGTCAGGTGGGCTCCCTGGGACACACAGAACTGCTCAGCCTCGTGCCAAGACTTCTTGACAAGAGAAAAGTAGTACAAGCTTCCACTGTTGACCTTCCAGCCTTGCAGGATCAGCCGGAGAAGATGATCTGGAGCGAAGGTTGAAGGGGAGAGAGAACCAGGAGTTGCTGGTGGAGGTCCCATAGCTGACCCTTCCAGCCTGTCCAGGGGCCGCCCACAAGGGTGCACAAACCCACGCAATGCTTGATGCCCAGTGCTGCAGGAGCAAGGCCTGGGAGACTGCACCACCCTCCCATTACCTAGTACTCCAGGAAGTAGCCCTCAAGACACAATGCTCAGTACTCCCAGGAGACTCAGATAGCTCTGCTTAGCAACTACTCTCTCTTCCCAGATACCTGCTTCCTGGCTGTCCTGCCCTCTCCTCCATTGCTATTACCTGTGTCCTCTCCACTCTGTTCCCGCCATCTTCCCAAGAGATTTCACAGCCATCCCATAGGCTCACTCATTTTCTTGACTTTGTCTCCATCTACTTCAGCCACCACTCCTAGAGCCAACCCAGGACCTTGGCATCACGTGGTCTGCCTGGCCCCACAGTTTCTAAAGTCTAATACCTCATCCTGTGAGCATAAGCCCCAATTCTATCAGCTCTTTCATCTCTCCCTACTATGACACCCTACTCTTTGACATTTTCTATACTACAGCTCTTTGAAATGACACACAGGCTTACTTAGGCATCCATTTGTTCTTTTGTTCAACTTTCATTGTTCAATGTTCGCTAACTTCTATGAGTAAGGGACTGTTATACCATTCAAAGATCAACCAGACATGATTTATGTCCCCAAGGAATGTAGAGTTTAATAGATGAGACAGATGAGAAAAAGGTGTTGAGGATGCATTGATCAAAGACCATGTTAGAAGAGAGGCCCAAAGGAGGGTGTGGGCTATTTCACCTGAGCAGGAGGTGGGGCTCAGGAAGGACTTCCTGGGTAAAATCTCACTCAAGCGAGGTCTTAAGAAGCTAAGGAAGAGTTTGCCAGGTAGTCGGTGTGAAGGAGAGTGTACCAGGCAGGTGAAAGGGTCAGCACAAAGGCACAAGGGCATGACACAGCCTGATCTTTTCAAGCGACTTGGTGTGGGGCCTAAGGGTTGGGTGATGAACTTAAACAGGTTCACCATCACTGAATGGCACATCCCATGTGAAAGAGTTTGGATTTCTCTTCCCTGTGAGCAACGGGACACACTAAAAGGTTTGGAGAAGGATGGTATTAATATCATGCTCAGATTTGCTCTGTAAAACATCCAACCTGGTGGAGACTGAACTGGAAGAAGGCACTCCTCATCAGGCCAGAAACACCAGTCATAGCACACACAGGAGTGAAAGTCTCAGTAAGAGATGGTGAGCGTGTGAACCAGGGATTCTCAAAGTGCGGTCCTAGCCCATCATCATCACCTGGGAACTTAGTCGAAATGCACATTCTCAGGCCCACCCCAGCCCTGCTGAAACTGAAATTGCGTTTTAACAATTTGTTTCAGCAAGCCCTCCAGGTGATTTTTTGGGTCTGAAAACCAGTAGGCTAAGCCAAGGATTGGCAAACTATAGCCAGCCGGCAGCCCCTTTTTACAAAGTTTTACTGGAACACAGCCACACTCAAGAGCTTACAAATCTCTCTTCTTCCACCCCAGATGATTCTTTCTCCTTTCTTTTTGCTCCTCTCTCACCCCAGCTTCCAGTACCTACTTCTAACTTATCACCTCTTACACCTACCTGCATGTAAGCCTGTAAGCTTCTCAAGGGCAGATGCCATGTCTTATTCATTTATGCACCCGGATACATAATAGAGCCTCAGTGAAATGTCAGATAAGTGCATGAATGCTAGGGATTTTGTTCAAAGCTTTACATGTGTTAACTCATTTGATCCCTACTGGGAAGCAAATATTATTGACCCCATTTTGCAGGTTATTAAGTGAGGTTCAGAGGTGAGTAACTTGCTCAAGATAACACCACTGGTGAAAGCAGAAAGTTAGAAATAGGGCTGTTTGACCCCGCTCATCTAAACTGTACTTATCATACACCCCCACTATTTATAGTTGGTTTCCCAAGTGATCATTTGGGAGTGAGTTGCTTATCACTCTGGTCAGGTGGTAAGCAACTCAAGAGCAGGGACTTACCTTCCATCTCCTCCACTGCCTGGGCTCCTTAAGCCTTTTTCCAGGGAGATGCATGTTGAGGTAAGCAAAGAGGCTGAAGAGACAGGAGACTACCTTCTCAAGAGACTGTGCCCTTCCCAGCAGGACTCCTCCTCCCCACTTACTCTGGGTTCTTTGCAATTGCTCCTGTGAAGCAATGGTCTCATGGAGGGTCTTCAGGCGACTCTGCTCCTCCTGGATCTTTGCAGTCAGACTTCTGATGTTCTCTAAATCCTTTGTTAAGCTTTGGATTTGGGCACGGGCCTTCTGCAGATTGCTCTCTAACAGCTGGGTCTGAGAACTTAAGGCCTCCGCCTTCTTTATTCCTTGTTTTAGAGTCTTTATCTCTCTGCTGACATTTTTCAAATGACCATCTAACACCTGAATCTGGGAGTTTAAGGCATTGGCATTTTCCATCTCTGCGATGAATACTTGGATCTGAGCATCTGTCTGGTCCAGACGGCCATTTGCAAGTTGGGTCTTGGCGGTGACAGTTTCCAAATCTCTTTTTAACAAATGAATCTCATCCCCAGCCCTTTGCAAATGACCTCTTAATAACTGGATCTCAGCACTGATGTTGTCTAAACTGCCTTTTATCAAGGTCTGGGTCTGGGAGTTTAAAGCTTTTGCTTCTTGCAGACTTCCCTTAAGCCCCTGGATCTCAGCACTGGCTCCTTCCAAACTATGTCTTAAAACCTGGTTCTGGGTCCTTAAGTCAATGACACTATCCAGATGGCCTCTCAAAACATGGATCTCAGCATTAGTATTCTCTAAGCTACTATTTGCTAAGCAAGCCTGAGCATTAGCCACTTCCAAATCTGTCTGCAACATCTGAATTTTAGAGTTGGCATTTTCTAAGCCTCTGCTTAACACGTGGAGCTCAATGCTGGTGTTTTCAGAACTGCTTTTCAAGAAACTCTGGGTCTGGGAAGTCAAAGTGTTTGCCTCTTCCAGGCCTCCCTTGAGCCTCTGGATCTCAGCACTGGCCCCCTCCAAGGAACTCCTTAACATCTGGGTCTGCAAACTCAAGGCAGTGACGTCATTTAGAACGCCTTTTACCACCTGGATGTCAGCATTGACATTGCCAAGGTGACCCCCGAACACCTGGAGCTGAGAACTGACGTTGTCCACTCTGCACTTCAACATATGCCCGGTGCTGGAATTTTCCATGCAACTCATCAACATCTGGATAACCTCTTGCACCTTTGCCTCCCTGCCAAAGTTGTGGTATTCTGGAGGGAGGAAGAGGAGAAGGCAGACAAAGAGGCCCATGACATGGGGAAGTATCAGGTGGGCCAACCAGAGTGTGCTTAAGACTTCGGAGGGAACTGCCTACCGCACAGTACAGCCATGAGTGCTCCCCAACACAAAATGCTGGTTACTGCAGCCACCCAGACCCGGGGGATGGGCCACCTGGGAGTGTGGGCCAAGAAGCAAAATAAGTGAAAGGCTACTTTCCTGCCACACATGAATGAAGGGGCCGGAAGGATGGAAAGATTTGCCTACTGTAAGCCAGCTGCCACCAAGAGTCATGTTGGTAAGACGTGGATTATTTTGTCATTATAATTGCTCGACTTGAAAGTAACTGATTATATCACTTAAAGTTGCTGAAATTCAATTCCACTGGCATTTCACCATAGGTGGATCATTATGAAAAAGAAAATAGGTATGAATAAAGCCCATAAATGAAATCCTACAGCATATTTGTACACCAAGCATGACGTCTCTTGATTCATCATTGTTACTTCCTTAAGACCACCACAAAAATAAATTTTATGATCACATAAAATTCCAGAGGCAAGGGGGACAGAAGCAAAACAAAATAGGTGCTCCAGGAGGGAGGACCCTGTTCAAGACACAGGGCTATGGAACAGGCATGTTATGCCCTCCAGGTGACAATGGATCTCAGCTAAAATGGCCTTTTAAAGGGCCAGGATCCCCAGTGTTACATAGGGTAAGGTCCCTACAGAACAGCATGAGGATATGGGAGACCTGAGTGAGAAGTCTTGCAATGGTCATTCAAGGAGACTCCGCGCCCCTTTAGTCTGCCAGGTCTTTCCTACCAACCCCACTTGCGTCTATGTCTGGTCCTGCCAGCATCCTTTGCTCGCCTCATGAACTAGGATCTAATCTCAGACATCTGTGGTCACTTCTTCATTCCAGCCTCTCTCCAGGATTAGGGAGAAAATCTCACATAGGCAGAGACCCTTTCTGGAGTGTCTGGGCACTCTTCCTCACACTCTGCCTGGGTGAGTGTGGGAAGCTTTAACCACTGTGTAGAGGTAAGGACAGGTGGCCTTTGAAGGTGTGGGAAGTCTGCTTTGTAAAGATAGACAAATAGATCAACGCCACAGAATGGAGAATCCAGATGTAGGGACACATATACAGAGACAATTGATTTTCAACAAAGATGCAAAGGCAATTCACGGGGAAAGGATCATCTATTAAACAACTAGGCCGGGTGTGGTGTCTCACACCTATAATCCTAGCACTTTGAGAGGCTGAGGTGAGAAGATTGTCTGAGTCCACGAGTATGAGACCAGCCTGGGCAATTTGTTGAGACCTCATCTCTACAATAAATCAAAAAATTAGCTGGGCGTGGTGGCACGTGCCTATAGTTCCAGCTACTTGAAAGGCTGAAGTAGAAGGATTGCCTAAGCCCAGCAGGTAGAGGCTGCAGTGGCTGTGAGCATGCCACTGCACTCCATCCAGCCTGGGTGACAGAGTGAGACTCCGACTCAAAAACAAAACACCAAAACTGGTGCTGGAACAATTGTATATCCATATGTAAAAAATAATTTAACAAGGGCTTCAATCCATACCTCACAACATTATACAACAACTAACTCAAATGAGGTCAAGAACTAAATGTAAAACCCAAAACTATACAATTTCCAGAAGAAAACAAAGGAAAACATCTTTGTGGCCTTGATTAGACAAAAATGTCCCAGATAAGAGACCAAAAGAATGATCCATAATAGAAAAAATAATAATAAATTAGGCTTCATCAAATTAAAATCTTGTTAAGAGAATGACAAATCACAGACTGAATGAAAATATTTGCAAATCACACAGTTGATTAAAAAACAAAGTGCATATTATATGATCTCTTTTATACAAAATCCTAGAAAAAGCAAATACTCTGTAGTTACACCAAGTAGATCAGTGGGTGCCTGGGGGTGAAGGAAGGGAGAGTGAGGGATTATGAAAAGCCACAAGGAAACTTTAGGGCAAGATGTTTGCTATCTCGATTGTGATGATGGTTCCACTGGTACATACATACGTCAAAATTTAGATTACATAATTTAAATATGTGCACTATCTTTTGTGTCTGTTACACCTCAATAAAGCTGTTTTTCTTTTTAAAAAAAAAGTTTCTTCCTTTCTATGAGGAGAGTGGAACCCATTCAGGGGCCTGGGATTTTGGAGAAGCCCATTCTAGGGTCTGAGCAACTGAAGGCCCCAGCTCCCTCCCCGAGTTCCACCCCTACTGTGGCTTCCCACCTAATGTTGACTCCCAGAGACTCTTCCAAGAAAGAATATTCCTCCCCCACATGTCTCGAGTACCATAGAGCTGAGAGACCCCATTCCCAGGTCAGCACAACCCTAACCCTGAGCCCGGGAGTGGGGGGCAGGCTGCCCCACACCCAGGTAGAGTTCTGAAAAGAAGAAGATGGCTCCAAGGGCACTCTCAGAGTTTCCCTCATGTGCCTCGTGTCTTAGGAGGCTCCCCTATGGACAGTGACCTCTGTCTGGCCCCAGGAAAGCTGTGGCTTGGGCCTGGGGCTGGAGGTGGAACGACCCTGCTGGGAGCAGAGAGGCCCAGAGAGTGTGTCCAGGGCCCTTGGGGAGAGAAGAAGAAGGAGACTGAGTCTGTGGGATTCGAGTCACCTGGGAGCTTACCCACAACAAAGAAAGCCACAAGAGAGGAGACCACGATCACAGCCATAAATGCCAGGGCAGCCTGAACAGGCCTGGACATCTTGGGCGTTGCAGGAGCCACTGCCGCAGAGTCCACCCCTGCAGGGAAGAAGCCAGTGTCCAGCTGGGAGGGTGCTGTGCAGACTGAGACAGAGTCTGCCTCTCTGACTCAGTCCCCTGTTTGTCCAGTGGGCATGAGAACACCTGCCATGCTTATCATACAGGTGGTTAAGGAGGGAAGTGAAGCACTTTGAGCTCTTCAACAGAGCTTATTGTGAGTACAGTAGCAGCACAAAGATGAGGACAGTTGAGACCAAGGTTCTCAGAATCTCAAGGAGGCTTCAGTGGTGCACAGGGCACAGAAGCTGGCACAGGGTGGAGGGCAACAAAAGTGTGGTTTGAATGGAGGAAGAAAGACAGGGAGAGCAGGAGGAAGGGAGGGAGGGAAGAAGGGATGGAGAGAGGGAGGGATGGAGGGAGAGAAGGAAAGGAAGAAGGGAGGGAGGGAGGGAGGGGAGAAGAGAAAGAGGGAGGAAGGGAGGGAAGTAGAAAAGAAGGGAGGGAGAGAAACAGGGAGGGAAGAAGGGAGGGAGAGAGCAGGAACCTGAACTTCAGAGTCCCAGTTCACAGAGTCTTGCTTACGAGTCCTGACCAGGGCAAGAGACTCAGCCCTTTGGGGTGGCACTGCTGCCTCCCCCACAAAGTGACATGGGTCAGTCCTGGAGCTTCCCTCTACTAGGCTCACAATGTCTCCCCAGGGGTGTTCTGAGAAAAGTTATGCTTGAGCGTTCTGGGGGCTGTGGTTGGGGACAAATAGTACACAGGAAGATTGACTGAAAGGTCGAGAAAGACCAGCCCAGAGGTCCAGAAGCCTCACAGGATCAGCCCAGTATGTGAGCTGGAGTCAAAACCAACGGAATTCAAAGTCCATCCCCTTTCTCTAGCCAGGTCACCATCCCCAAGGAAAAAGGTCTGGGGAGACTTCATGGGGACACTGGGGAGTATGTCTAGGGTCCCTGTCCTCTGCCTGACTCACCTTCTGCCCTTACCTGTTTATTCTGGAGGCCAAGATAGTAATAAGCTGAGCTCTGGCCTGCCAAGGAGGGTCTCAAAGAAAGGCAGAGGGCTGGAGCACTGGCAGACTAATCTTTGATTGGGAATAGGCTGGAGCCTCAGCTTTCTCACCTCGGGGGTACAGGGAGACACACTGGTTATCTGTACGGAAGTGGGCTGCGTCACCGTCCATCTCCACTTCCTTCATTCCCCAGCGCTGCTCCGGCCACCAGCCCCTAGAAGGGTTGTCCTGTGGTCCAGTGGGATAGAAGCAAAGCAGGGTCTCAATACCCCACACTTATATGCTCCTGACGTAAGTCCTGAGCACCCTTGAAGCTCTTCCCCACTCCCCTCTGACTCTGCAGAAGCCCATCCCAGCAGGTCCCTCCCCCAGGGCCCCCAGCAGACACAGTCTTCTTCCTCTTCCCATTAGCACTGGCCCCTCCTCATCAGTCCCATCATCCCAGCCTCTGCCATATCCAGCATAGTCCCCAGATACACATTTTCTCTTCTCTGGGAGCTGGGACTGGCCACCTAGGAGGGGGGTCTCAGTTTTTCAGAGAAAATATCCTTGTGACTATGACTGACCCTTAATCCTAGCCCTAGACCCTCTTAAGAAAAGGAGGTCAGATAAGAGAGGTGGGCTGGGTCAGTGCTGCGGGTGTTTGCAAGTCAAAGGTGGACATGGGGTGATTTACTGCCCACTCAGGACCTCACAATTGGATTACAGGAAAGGGCCTGAGATAGTATAGACAGCCCTACGTATCTGCAGTTTCCTTGTCCACAGATTCAACCAACTATGAATGGAAAACATCTGGAAGAAAATAAGCGATAAAAGATAACCATGCAGCAATAAAAAAATACAAATTTTAAAACAATACAAAACAACAACTATTTGCATAGCATTCACATTGCATTAGGTATTATAAATAATCTAGAGATGGTTTAAGGGTATACAAGAGGATGTGAGACATTATATGAAAATACGACACCATTTTATATATGGAACTTGAGCATCTGTGAATTTTGGTATCTTCAGGGAGTCCTGGAACCCTGTATAAGAAATATATTTGTTCTTTGTCCTGGCTTCCGGTACAGAAGATACTTGGAGATTCTTGAATAGGAATGTCTTTTGTTATTCGTAGGGAGCCCCTTATGACTTCATGAGTTTATGCTAATGAGGTGACTCAGGATGGACCCCCTGGGTGCTTCCCAGAAAGATCACATTGTGATTAGAGGTTAGGACTTTCAACCACCCATCCCCAACTCCCACTCCTGGGCTTCCAAGTAGGGGAGAGGGACTGAAGATTGGGTTATTAACACTCTTGAAAAAATGAGACCCAAGGAGCTTCCAGGTTGGTGAACATGTCTTTTTCACAGATCTCAGAATCAGCCTTCCATAGGCCACAAGCACTGACTAAAGAGATTGCAGACCAACTGCAATGGTGGAGAAGCCATATGGAATGTACCTTTCCTGAGACCAAGCCAGGAGAGTAGCTTTGGTTCGAAAGGAGTCCGTGTAGCCGCTGTTGACTCAGCAAGCAACTTGCCCTGTGGGCAGAGAATCTGCCGGGGTCAAGGAAGTGGTTGCCCATACCCAGTTCATGATGCTGTGTGTGTGTGTGTGTGTGTGTGTGTGTGTGTATGAGAGAGAGGGAGAGAGAGAGAGAGAGAGAGATAGAAACTATGCAGAGCAGGGGCACCATGTGTAGGGTACAAAGCAACCATCTGTTGGCCCATTACCTTCTGTCTGTTGAAAGCTGACCTGAGAGGATAGAAGGCCATGGTGGGAATGTGAAGGCTCCTATTCTGGACCAGTCGACAGCTCTGCCCGAAACCCCAGTAGAGGCTGCCAACCTCTTCTTTGCCACATGGGATGGGATGGAAGTTGTGGAGTTGCTTCCCCAGAGGCCCATCAGAGACCCAGGGTCAGTGGTTGAAAAGGAAGGGCCTCTCTTGGTTTCTACTTTCCCACATACAGGAAGGGCCCAGGCTGGACCCACTCAGGAGTTATTTCCTCCTATGGCCTGAGAAAGCTGAGAGGACCTCGAAAGCAGAACTTTAGGCATCTCTGCCCAGCTGGAAGGGCAGAGTCTGGGTCAGGAGAAGGGCAGAGTTCTCCAGGCTATGATTAGCAGGACTGATGAAAACAAAAACATCCCCAAGACCTGAAAACAGGAACCCTGAGCAGCTGAGAGCTGACACAATTTTCAGTACCATGCCCAGGGTTTGTCTTGAGACCCTCTTGCGCAGTTCATCCAGTATAGGTAAGGCCGAACCCATACTCAATCCCTAGAACCAGCTTTTGTCTTGATCAATATAAACGAAATCTCAAACAATTTGAGCAATAAAATAAATAAAATAGAATTGGATTATAAACAAAAGTACAAAATAAATATCCATGAATCCACACTGATATAAATGAATATTTGGATAAATAAACAGATCTCCAGTGCAGAAAAATTCCTTATAATTTATGTAGATAGTTCATCCTCAGAAAGGTTTAAGTGTGGGCTGCACATAGTGACTTCCTTCCAAAAAGTACAGTATGGAAAAAGGAGAAAAAGAATAACTTAACAATGAATAAACTTGTCAAACACTACCTCAGTCTGGGGATCAAAGTCAATGTAAGCAGTGATGAATCATAATGATAGTATGTACCTTGATAAGATGTGATGAGAATAGCACTTGATCTTCATAGTCTTCCTCCCCAAACATGTTACCCCAAAACACATTACCCCAGTCTGATCATGAGAAAAATGCCGTATGGATTTCAATTAAAGGAAAGTTTACAAAAGACCTGACCAGTGATCCTCAAAACTGCCAAGGTCATCAAAAACAAGGAAAGTCTGAGAAACTGTCACAGCCTAAGGAGACATAATGACTAAACATAATGTGGGATTCTGAAACAGAAAAAGGAGATCAGAGAAAAATGAAGGAAATCTGAATAAAGTATGGATTTCAATTAATAATAGCATATCAGCATTGGTTCATCAATTGTGACAAATGTGCCATACTAATGTAAGACATTGATAATAGGGGAAGCGGAAAGGGATATATGGGAACTCCCTGTATTATCTTTACAGTTTTTCTGTAAAGTTAAAACTATTCTAAAATAAAGAGTTTTATATATATATATATTCCATATAGTTTATGGAATCTCAGAAGACCAGAGAGTCAAGCTTTGGAGTCTATGCTGGCAGAAAGAATGTTCCAGCAACACTGAGATGCTTCTAGTAAGGTAGCACTGAATTCAGCCTAAACAAACAGCAGGACAAATCAAAGGTTGAATCTGACTGGTGGGTCACATGCCCGCACCTTTCTGCAAAGAAGGCTGCAAATGCTGCTTCTGCTTCTAACTTGAGAAGGTGGAACGCAAAATATAGGAAGTTAACTGAAACAAGAAGCTGCTCAGTGTGAAGGAAGGACTACAAAAGTGTGACACATGTTTTCCCCAGGGACATGGTGCTTTTTCATGTCTGTGATTCTTGTTATTCCTGGAAGCACATAAGCTCTTAAATATAATAAACCGTTTGTCATCCTTCTTCAAACAAACAAAAAATTTAGGATCATGTTATTCATATGCTTAAAATACTTCAGTTACTTCCCTTTGTCCTTCATATAAAATCCAAAACCCTTCATGTGTCTGTGAAGTGACTACCCACTCCCACACCAGCTACACTGCCCCCTGCTTTATCTCACACCAGACTTCAGCTAGACTGGACTTCTCTCAGTGTCTCAAGCAAACTGTATTCTTTCTTTGCATCTTCTGTTCCCTCTCTCTTTCCTCGTCTGTGCCTTATCCCAATCACTGCCTGAATCCTGCTTATCTTTCAAGACTCAACCTACATGTTTCTTCCTCAGAAGCCTTATAAAATTATTTTTCTGCAGGCTCCCGTAAAACAATTAAAATTCCCTTATATAAAACACACCAATTTTATCATTAATTGGGTAACCTGTGTGTTTTCCTCCAGAAGAGAGTCATTCAGTCTGAGACAAAAAAAAAAAAAAAAGCAAGTTGCCTTGGGACAGAGAGTAAGGAAGACTTTTGGAGGTCTAGAGTGAGAACAGAGAGGTAGAAGGAAAAGAGGGTGTGAAATCTAAGAAGGAGGCAATGAAAATCTACGTAGCACCCTGTTGGGGGTGGCCTGAAGCCCTGGCCAGCTGGGGTATGCAAGGAAGCCAATGGCATCCCTTGAGGCCAGGGTCCAACCTCAACCATGACTATGACATCAGGAATGCCAACAATCCCAGAAACCAGGATACTTTGTAAGGAACAGAGAAAGTGCTAAATAGCAAAACAAAACATAACACCATACAACAGTTTATTTTCCAAAGCACTGGGAAAAGAAAGGCAAAGAAAGCATAGCCCATATAATAAGAGAAATAGATCAAAGGAGAAAGAAACAAAGGAAAAAAATAAAGATGAGAGATTAGAGAGAAAGAGATCAAAAAAGCAGAAAAACAGAAAAATAAAATAGTATAGTACATGTCCACAAGAGTTAGAATCAGACAGGCTGTAGAGGTGAGTCAAGCATTTTTTCCCCTCAGCTTTTCTATTCAAATACAAAAGCATAAATTTTTCAAGATTATGTTATTGCAACACTGAGGAAGGACATTCAAGCATTTTTAGCCTGATGAATCAGATATATATATTTGTGCATGTGTGTGTGGGTGTATATATACACCCACACACATATACACACGAGTTGAATGTGGCAAAGTTCTCACCTGTCCTTGGCACTCAACTTTCCACCTGACAGTGAGGAAATTCCCAGAATTTCACAAGAAATACTGTGGGGGCCCATGAGCTGAGAAGCTGCCAAGGTATTAATAATGCCAATGAGACCTACTTGATAGGACTAAAGCACTATTGACGGTAGACCCTCTTGGGAAAGGCCCTACTGCCAGCAGAAGTGCAGGTACTCACGTGGTGACCGCCCTGGAGAAGTGAGCCCTGCATATGGGAGGGAGGGAGCCAAGTTCCCAAAACAAGGCAAAGCAACAGCTGCCCCAGCTTCATGAAGGGAAGAAGCCAAGGCAAGGCTGCGCTCGCTGGTTCAAGATGGGGCACAGGTTCCGGATGGACACACATCCTCACTGACTCAGGATCTTTCAGTTTCAAGCAAAAACAATGGGTGAGGGCAGAAGGGCAAGTCTTGTCTTAGGACCCCTATGCACAAAAATGCAGGAGGATCCAGAGAGCTGGGGAGACACGAGACAGCACCTGGAACCTCAGCAGCCAGAACCCACGGGCCTGCCCTCTGGTGCCCTCCACCTCCATGTCTGAGTGGCCCTTTCTTCTGCACCATTCTCTTTTCTCTACCAGATGCAGTCCTCATGTACTTTATTTTTTCTTCTGCTTCTGCTTATTGCTAGTTTCCCCATAATAGCCCCTCCAGCCTGTCTCTAACTCGGGGCCTTCCAGCTCAACTTCCCTCTGTTAACTGGCCCATCTCCTTGCTATTTCCTAGGTCAGAGTCTTTTCCAGAGAAATAGTCATTGCTTCCCAGCAGGGTCACCCAGAGATCCCTGACCAGCCTCATTCTAATCATCTCATGTTTGTTCCGTTGGTGAGGAGGGATCCCCTGCCCTAAATAACACAAGATGCCAAACACATGACATCTGACCCCGGATAGATGAGACTGACAGCAGTTTACTAATCATAAATTCTCACAGTCCAGGGCAGAAGAACATCACAAGCCATGCAGGGCCACCCAGGTTCACCCTCAGGAGTAGAGTGAGCCCGCAAGGGCTGTGGGAAGCAGACATTGTAGTAACAAAAGGATGAGGTGCTCCCAGTTCCTGTAAGAGGACTGGGTTGTTTGGACAGTTCCCCAGGCTGGCAGGGAAGTGAAACCTATTAGGCTGAAAACTGGGGAGGATGCAGCTGGTCCAGATGACAGGAGAACTAGCAAGGTGGGGAGTCTTTCCTGCTGGGCAGGAGGCATATCTGGTTAGAGCAGGGGAACTCAGGCTTGGGCCTTTGGGGCCCGGTGAGGCTCAAAGACGTCACTTGCAGCACTTGATATTTTAGGCCTTCCAGTATAAGCCTGTACATCAGCTCTGACCCCTTTGCACCCAGAACAACATACTGCTGATCACAGTCATCTGAGGAAGGTGTTCTTTCCCCAGGATCCTGACGAGGACTGCTCTTCTGAGCCCATGCCTGCCCTCACACGACGCTTTCTCTCTGCTCCACTCCTGTCGGTGGTGGCCCTGCCTAGACTCCTTCCTCAGGCCTTGGACTTGGGATTTGGACTCAGTGCCTGTGAAGGGGGCCTCTGGGAAACCTGATTAATCTCCTTTTTGGGAATAGTGCTAAAGAACAGGAAAGTATTCAGGGAACACTAGAGAAGAAAGACCGCCAAAGTAGTGACATTATAGATCCTGCTCTACTTACTTTCCATAAAAACTAGAGATAAGCACTGCTCATATTTCTTCGCATTTTCAGGGTTGGAACTTCCCTACTCCTTGTTATGTTTGGCCCCCTCAACTGTTTCATGAGGACACTCCGGAATTCTGCATTCAGCAAAGCAGACCGCCTTTCCCACACATTGACCTGTACAACCAGGAATGAAAAGGCACACACAGAGGGAGAGCTTGGCCCAGGCAGCATTTTCTTCTAAAGAAACTTTCAGGTGAACTCATGAAGGTACCAAAGGCCACCACCCACGCACAAGGCACAGGAAGAGCGGAAATGCAAGGAAAGAGCAGCGGAAGTGAGAGAGGGAGGCTGGGCGGCAGAGTACACAGAGTGAGGGAGCGAACGGGACAAAAAGGGAGGCCGGGTGCCAGGCCCGCTCTGAGGAGATACCTGTCCATGTCAGTCTCTGACCTGAAATAGGGAAGAAGGGGTTCAGGCTTCAGAGAGCGTGGGTGAAGAGGCTGCTGGGCATATGATAAGAGTCACCAAGAGCAGAGCTATTCCCTCTGCAAACACAGCCACCTGCCAGCCACCATCACTGCTAAGCAGGCCAGCAGGAATTCTGGGGGACCAACCAGGAAAAGCCCTGAGTGACAGTATCAGGAAAATTGCTTGACTGACCTGAGGCAACTGTTAGGTTGAAAAAAACCTAAAACTGAAACTGAGGTTTCTTTGAAGGAATGGAAAACTCCAGGATGTTGCCCCAGATTACAGGTCCTGGTCCTCCTTACCAAGCCATTTGAACTAAATCCTCTCCACCCTCCTGTACCATTTTAAACCAAGCTTTCCTTTCCATTCTGGCTGCCTCTATCAGGTCAGAGAATTCCCAGCCAAGATAAGATGGACTCTAGAATATCGTTGGGACAATTCTGAAGCAAGAAAAATCACAGTGCAAAGTCATCCTGAAGTATGGGTGAAAAAGAGGCATTTCCTCAAGTTTGACGCATGGTGGAGCTCAAACAGTGTGAGCGCGGGGGTCAGTCCCATCATGATTTTGATGGGATGGAGGGCCGCTTGCAGATGAAAAGAAGTATTTTGTCACAGGAGGCATCGTTCCAGGACTGAAGTGAGGATCCCTTTATATTGACACAATTGTCATTGTTCTCAATATTGTTGGGTTCACCTGGCATCCAGAACCTACCTAGTGAAAAGGGGAAAAAAAGATGGATTTACAGAGTTGGAAAACCAAGAAGAATGTGTTTCCAGTGAAGAAATGAGTCAATTCAACCCCAGCTTTGGTCCTGAGAAATGGCATAGCAAGTTTTTGCACCCAAGACTAAGAGGAACAGTGATTGGTGAGACTTCAATCTCTTAGCTTTCACTCATATCCCAGGTCAGGGCCAAACCCACCCACCACTCTCAAGCCCCTAAACAAACCCACACTGCAAAGACCTAGACATAGGACAGAATCCCTGCTGAAGCTGGGTAAAAGGCCATGCTGCCAAACCCCAAGGGGCATGAAGGGCCACACAGATTTGTCTTGGATCCCACAGCCAGTTAGTGGCAGAGGTAAGCTCGTTCTCGATTCCAATGTTCCTGGCGTCACCCTAAGATGGGGAAGAATCGGAAACTCTGTACTCAATGGGAAATATTACCCAACACCCTCCCCCCATACCCTGGCCACAGCAGGAGAAAGTCAGGCTGAAGGGAGGGCTCCGGGGGCTTACCTCGAACTTTGGACCCTGTCGAATGGAGTTTTATCCACCCAGTTCCATTTGCTGTCACTCCCTTCTTTGTACAGGCCAATCCAGTAGATAACTCCTATAAGGAAGACAAGATGAGCAGAGGTGTAGCCATGACTGAGTTTGAGCATCTATCTCTGGATGTTCTTCATCTGTTCTCAGAGACAACCCTGAACTCACAGACATGCTGCACACTGGCCTCTCTCAAGACTCTTCCCACCCTTGTCCAGAGCCCAGAATCCAGAGTCCATCTGCCAAATTCTGCCTTGAAACTACCAAATCCAGGACTCAGACCTTTCTGTCCCTCAGGAAGCAGGTGGTGAAGCCCAGGAAAGACTCAGCTGAACTCCAGAGGAGAGATTCCCCCAAAAATGGCCCAAATGATAATACCCACCCATCATGAGCCTTTAATATGTATAAGGCACTGTGCTAAGTCCTTCACACGCGTTCACTCCTTCCTTCTTGGAGGCAGGTGCTATCACACACGTTTCATCACTGAATAGGTTGAGGCCCACTGAAGTCAAATATTCTATCCAAGGCTCTAAGACTAGTTAGATGACAGGGTTATGTCTTTAGACTTTACTCCAAAGCCTAGGATCTGGCCTGCCTGCTATCCCACCTCTTAGATGAAATATTCTGCCACACCAGGTCATGTGGTATTATGAATGCTATTCATAAACACTTTTGCTTTCTGAGCACATGGAAAGATCGTACCTCCCTCCCTTCTTTGAATCTAGGAGTACTGCCTAATTTACTTTGGCTAGTGAAATGCAAGCAAAAGTGACATGTGTTATTTCTGGGCAGAAGCTTCAAGAACCAATGTGCACTTTGCCGTGTTCCTCCTTCTTGCCTCAGCAATTGTGGGAATATGTTAAGATGGAGTCTTCACCCAAGGCCCTCGAGTAACCACAATGAGCAGAGGGCCCTTGCTAGCCCTTGCCGGACGTGTGACATTCTTCATTAGGTCACGGATTTTGTGGGGTTTTTGTTTCCACAGCATGATTTTCTCATCCTCCTTGATCCAGCTCGCCTTTGCAGAGCCCACAGGAACAGCACCCACCTGCTCACTCTCTGAGGTTACTGAGGTCAGGTGTGAGTTCCTGGACACACAGAACTTTCTGGCGTTATTCCAGGGCTGTGGTATAAGAGAAAAGTAATAGAAGTTCCCCTTGAACTACTTCCAGCCTTGAGAAACCATCCGGAGAATGTCTTCTGGAGAACAAGGGCTAAAGGTCAACACATATGTTCCTGTTTTCTTGGGTTGCTGGCTAGGTATGGGCACTTGAGGGGAATATCAGAGACAAGAGCAAATAGGACTAGACTCTGGGGTCCTTGGGTCCTTGTGTAGGAGCTTGGGGACACTCTTTTATATTCTGAAAGTCTGACTGAGACTGATAGAGCCTCTGGGATTAGAAAGAAGAAAGTATAAGAGGATAGACCAAAGACCTGTCTTTCCATGAGAAAGAAGCAACTCTCCACTGGTCATGGCAAGTGGCTTATCTTCTGGGCTCCAGGCAAGGGACTTGATGAGAAGTGGCTAGTTGCGGGCTGGCACAGGCACTCCCTGATGCTTTCACATTCTGCTCCTTGGTATGGGAGCCTAAGCTGGACCCTGGTCTCTTCTCTCCTAAGAGCCCCTACGTCTGCCCCAGTCCCAGTGCTAAACCCTCTCTCCTTAGCTCTGTAACCCATGCCTGCATCTTTCCTGCCCCTTCTCCTCCTCATCCACCAGCCCAAAGGTCTCATGTCTGAGAAATAGGGGTCTCATGAGCCACTTGTAAATGTTATTTTCAGAGTCACTTACTTTGGATTTTGAGAAACTTGCCAATATTCAGCAAACTGTTCTGGAGACCCAGGACCTTTGTGTTCAAAGAGCTGGCTTGACCCAAAACTCTAATGCTGAGATTAGGGCATTTATTATATCAACTTTCTTCCAATTTCTTGTTAACATTTGGACTCCTGCATTGACCTTTAGCGCACAGATTCTCAACATCAGGATCTGAGAACGCACACGGGCCAGGTTCACATTTACCCTTTGGATCTGAATGCCGGCTGTCTCTATGCCACCGCCGGTTTTTTCTCATTCCAGGGTGCTGATGTTGTCCACATGACCTTGCAGCAGTTGGGCATTGGCCTCTACATGTGCTATTGTGCTCATAAACCTGGGATCTGGGAGGGAAAAAGCCAAGAGGTCAGAGAGGAGAATCCCCAGGGACAGGAGTGGGGGTATTGTCAGGTTGATAAAAGACAGGGAAGGGAAGGGACAGGCTTAAGCTTTCCAATGAACTAAAACAGCCCAAGGAGTTGCCCCCGACATTCTGCCCCCAACACACTAATCATTCATACATATTCCACAAACATGCAGTGGGTACTACCATGTGCCAGGAACTCTGGCGGATGCAGACAACGAGGTTTATCAAACACAAGCTCTCTGTGAGAGGACCTCACAGGCAAGCAGATAAGAGGTTCAAAGCCAGCCTGAATTTTCTCTGAGTGTCCAGAGGGCATTTGGCAAAGGGGTGCCCATCACTCCCCCCAGCACTTGATTTGTTCTGGACCCCATCACTTGATCACCAGCCCTTTGCTTTCAGAGATCCCTGCAGTGGCTGTTTGCTAAGGAAGCATTGCCCTTCCAGCATCTGTACCAGGGCCCCTCTGTGACCACAGGAAGAGTAGACTCCTAAACTGGAAGTGGTTTCTTCTCCAGATAACGTGGAAAGGAAGATTATAAAACCATTTCTCCTTCCCTTGCCCCACCCTTTTCTTTCTTTTTTTGAGTTGGGGGTCTCACTCTGTTGCCCAGACTGGAGTGCAGTGTCACAATCACGACCCACTGCAGCCTCAATCTCTGAGCTCAGGTGGTCCTTCTGCCTCAGCCTCCCAAATAGCTGGGACCACAGGTGTGTGCCACCACATCTGGCTAACTTTTTTTATTTTTGTAGAGACAGTGTTGCCTAGGCTGGTCTTGAACTCTTGAGCTCAAGCAATTCTCCCACTTCGGCCTCCCAAATCTTCCTGGGGTTACAAGCCTAAGCCATCACACTGGCCACCTCACCCACTTTGACATTCTGCTCTGGGTACCAGAGAGGGGACCAAAGATAAACCAAGAGGCTCAAAGGCAAATCTTGTGGAAAAGGCTATGTTAGAAACCAGGCACGTAGGACAGGGCAAGTGGTGGCAGGGTGGGAGAGGCTATGAGTTCAGAGGTTGTAAGTCTGAGACCAAATATGTCCTGAGGCCACAAGGGGAGAAAACAGAAAACAACAACTTCCCTGCTCCGCTTCCTGGTGACCTGGTGGGAGAAAACAGAGCCAGACAGCAGCTGAGGACCTGGCGGGAGAAAACAGAGCCAGACAGCAGCTGAGGCCGTGCAGCCTAAGATCTGGGAAAGGAAGAAAGATCAACCACACAACAACCAATGAGTAGGAAGGCTCCCTGGACCCCATCTTCACAGGCATAGGAGAATGAAGAAAATGCAAAGGGGTCCTGGTGAGGGGATTCAGCCATGGAGACTTGTTGGCTTGTTGCCTGGGGTCTCCACCCAGTCAGAGCGGGCTGACAACACACATGGCTCAGTCCCTGCCGGGGTAGGGAAACTGTCATCACTGTCGGGAAGTATTCACAAGGCTTTGAATCTGAGGGTCCCAGAGCTCAACGTGGTGGGGGTGGAGGAGGGAGAAAATGGCAGAGGATGAAAAACTGGGGACAAAAGAATATGTCCTTGAACAAAAATATGCAAGCACCGATCCTAATCAAAGCAAGTCCCAGAATTGGGAAGGAAAGAGCAGTAGCTCACCTTACTGGGGACAGAACATCCTGTGACTGCATGTGTAAAGAGGGAAAAGGAACCAAATGAGAAAGCCATGGGCAGGAGAGACCACCAAGCAGCAGGGAAGAGAATATCTGGATCCCGAGGGAGCCAGAGGCCATGGACAAGGGAGAAAGGTTGAGCCCAGACAAAGAATTGTGAGGACAGACAAAGAATTGTGAGGACCAGGACCAGTGTCATGCAGATCAATGCAGTGCTGACTGTGAGTGTTTTCTCCAAAATCAGAGACAGACTTCGCTTGGGAGGAGGCTCTGTTGGAAGAAGGAGCAAACGTTTGTTGAAGTAGCAGGGTGGGTTTGGGCTCAGAGCAGCAAGGAGGTTCTGAGCAGTAGTCATTCCTTGCCTGAGGGCCAGAGGGAAATGCTCTGCTCGTCCACAGCGAATTGTGCATTAGGGAACTCCCCCTCTGCAGTCTTCTTCCTGACCTCTCACCCTTTCCCTGGGAGCACAGGTGCTTCTGACCGCATGTCTCTTCAAGGGCCTTTTGTCTAAAGGAACTGGGAAGTGAGTCTCTCGGGACGCCACCATGTCATCCCAACTGTCCCATTCCTGATTGGATAAAGGTCAGATCACTAGAGCTTTCCTGGCTTAGGCCCTTCCTCAAAGGTCTGAGCTTTCAGGAGAAGACCACTTGTCTTCTTCTCTGGGAGTCTGCTACCTAGACATGTTAGCTATCTTGTCCCAAAGCTATCCCATTTCTCTTGTGAGCTTCTCCTCATCCATCATCCATCCTATCTCTTCATGCCACAAATACACACTGGGTGCTTTCTAGGTACCAGACACTGTACTGGGCAGGGGATCACAAGGATGAATAACTCAGTCCTTGCCCTCAAGCAACTCACACTCTGGCAGAAAAGACAGACTTGAGGAGATAAATCACAATACAAGGCGAATACAACATGAGCTGAATATGCGGAATATGCCCATTTCAAAGGAAGCACAAGGAATGGAGGAATGGTAAAAAGCTCTGGGTAGAGGGATGAGCATATTCCAAAGGATGGGTCGTGAGACAGCAGGGAATGCTTTTCAAACTAGAATTAGTTCTGGTGTTATTGGAGTATGAAGTATCCAAGACTGAATTTTTTCCTGGGCGGCTTCTCATGCTTTAAAGACATCTGTCGAACCTGAGAAACCTACATGGCAGACTCTAGACAACTATTTCTTGAAAGATAGGAATGATGGAAGGAAAAAGAGGGAAGAAGAGAGGGAGGAGAGAAAAAAGAAGGCAGTGAGTTCAGATAAGTGGAGAATGGATTGATAGATGAATAAATGAATGGGTAGATGGAAGACTGGTAGATGAATGAATGGATGGAGGATAGATGAATGGATGGATGGCGTGAAAGATGAATAGGTGAATGGCTGGATGGAGGACCGATGAATGAATGAATAAATGTAGGACGGAGGGAGGGAGGGACCAACGGATGGATGGGCGAATAGAGGGATAGATGATACGAGGAATGGAAGATTTGGTGGTTGATCATGACTGCTCTGACATCTACATAGTTTGTGACCTGGGATCTGCCTTCCAGAAATTTCTGCTTCTTTCCTTTGTCTCTAGAAGTTCTTATTCATTTTCATAGCACGGGCATAAGGGGAGTGTGATTTATACTTTACCCAGGAATCAATAAAAGCTCTGGCCACAGGGTTAGGCAGCTAACTTGGCCTCACGGAGACTCAGCCAGTGGAACCGGATGGCGGATGGTATCAGAGATCAGGGCTGAAGGCTAAAAGAGTTGGGCCAGGAAAATAGCTTCTTATACTCATAGGGGCTTCTGCTGCCTTTGGTCTTTCAAAGGATCCTGCCTCCCTGCTCAGCCCACCCTGTCTGGCAGCTCATTTTGCTTTCAGACCCTCACTATTCTCTTTCCAGCTGACCAGGCCTCAGGCTGGAGTCGCTTCTATGACGGGATGAGGAAAACCAGAGGACTCCACACTATACTTCCTAAGATCTGGGAAGGAAGCTGGGTGACTAGGATGATGTCCCATTTATCCTGTCTCATCCGCTCCCTACCCACACTCTGGCTTCCAGGCCTGCTGTCTGCTCTAATGTTCAACATCCACTCATCCCTAAACAGAGGGCCTGGCTGAGAACTTGGATGAATGCATCTGCTCTCTATGCTCACCTGGTTGCGGAGCCTGGGTTTCCGGAGCTTGGAAGAGATTAGCATGCTGTGCTTCTGGACTCCCATACCTCATTCCAGTCTCACTCCAGAGTCATCTCAGCCCTTCTTCTCCTGGCTCCTGGTCCTTCATCCACAACCTACCATAGTGTAGGGCCTGGGGTGGAAAAGAATCCAAATTACTCAAGACTCTGGTAGACGGGGCATTTCAGGGTTCCTGGTCCTCTCCTGGGGCATTTGAGGAAAGAAAACTGCTATACAACACGACTTGGGAGTGTCTGGTTCCTTCCCCATCTGTGAAGAAGAACTTTCCCAAATCTCGTCTGGTTTATGGCATCTGCTGTTAGTGATAGAGCCCCAAGATATCCTCTCAGTTGTCCTTGAGAAGGATCAGGAAGCCTCACCAGGCTGGCACCCATGGTGTAGGAAGGAGTTGGGAATGGGGAGCATTTACTCCATGTGATGAAATGAAGACTTCAAACAATTATTCTGTTGATCACTGGGCACAAGGCTGATCCAGCATGAGGAAGCTGAGCAAGAAGCATGGAATCCTGGCATGTGGACCCACTGGGGTCGCAGAGGAGGTGGGTGTAAAAGTCCCAGGCCTTAAGAAGTTTCATTTCTCACTTCATGGGGAGGGACTCACAGCTATTTTCCCATGACCATGCTCATCTGAAGGTACTTCCTGAGTGTCTCTCTCGTGCAAACCTCCGGGTGCTCTATCTGGCCCCTGACCTGGCAGAAGAAAAGTCAGAGATGCCTCAGCAATGCTTTTCAACCAGGAAAATTAGCAGCATTTCTCCTGGATGCTTATGTGATGCCCTGTCTTCCCAACAGAAGAGAAACTCTGGCCAGATCTAGGGACCAAAAATCACTGCTTAATGAGAGAACAGGAAATCTATGCTCATTTTTTTTCTCTCTCCCTGTACTCTTGGGGTTTTAAGACTTTCTCTGGATAAGGGTAGAGGAAAGAAACAGCTTGGCCACTTTTTCACCTTCTCTGGTTGGGACCAGCCTTACACTTGAAGGTGGACCATGAACTTAATCATTGAAAATGGCAAACAGACTCAGGTTGTTTGCAATGCCCCAGAAATGCTGAGAGTTATCTCCAAGGAGTAGTCATCCGAGTCCCTCAGTGAAGGCATGGATGAAACTAGAGTGAACAACAAGTTGGGGAGAGGGGTCAGGGAAGAAGAAGGGAAAGGGGGAAGAATGACTATGAAATGAGAGGAGATGACTATTACAGCTGGTCACACCTAGCCCATAGGCCTCAGAGACTCCTGCATGTAATGTGAGGGGGGAGTTGACCAGCAGGGCCCTGATAATCACCCTCTGGACGTGCACTCTGGGAACAGAGGTAGGGCAGAGAAACCAAGGAGTAGTAGGTGGGACCATTCGCTCCTCTAGAGTGCCTGCTATGCACCAGGCACTGGGAGACAGCAAGGAAAAAGATAGCCATAGACCCTGCCCTCAGGAACATTTTCCTCTTGCTGAAAAAATAGGGCATCTTTAATTCTGGGGAGAAGGGAAGACTCTCCCGAGACTAAAAAGAACTGAGGGGCACTATGGGGGGTCTTCCCAGGTCTCCCTTGATCCTGCTAATGGTTTCCTCTTTTTATATAACATTATAGGAGGCCAGGTTTCTCTGGAATAATGACAATGGACTAGACCCTACTGACCAGGCTATTACATCCAGTGCCATCATAAACAGTGTGATATGTGTATAAGTGGGCAAGCTAAGCCACATTGAAGAACTGCTATGTACCAGGCAGAAGAGGCTGCTTCTAACTATTTAGGTTACAGAACTATCGCCCATGGCCTTAATGGGAAGGGTAAATTCTTGTCAGGAAAGTAATAAAAGGCTCTTGAGAAAAAAGGTGCGTAGTTTCTTTTATTATTATTATTATTATAAAGATATGGGGTACAATTTAGGGTTAGGTATATAAACTTTTTTTTTTTGAGTTGGAGTCTCACTCTGTTGCCCAGACTGGAGTGCAGTAGCCTCTCCTGGCCACCGCAGCCTCGACCTGCTGGGCTCCGGCCATCCTTCCGCCTCAGCCTTCCAAGTAGCCGGAATTACAGGCATGCGCTACTATGCCTGGCTGATTTTTTTATTTTTATTGTAGAGATGAGGTCTCGCTGCCCAGGCGGGTCTTGAACCCACGGGGTATACAAACATTGTTTATGCAGGTACCCTTGTTGATGAGGTATGGCCCTCCCTCCCCTAGCAGTTTTCCCCAACTTCCAATTCTACCTCCCCTCCCCTGACAGTTTCCCATTACTGCCAAACGCTTTCTTGTAGTATTATAGTTGCTCAAGGTCCGCCTATGAGTGATGTAGTTTCTTTTTAAATACTTTCTTTTTTATTATATAACTAAATGATATTGATTATAGAAAAAAGCCAGGTAAGAAAAAATTATGCATCTTACAGGAGAAAAAATTGTACCCACAGTTCATTCTTCCTAACCACCCATATGAATACGTATATGTCCATATATGTCCATATTCATAGCTATGTTTATACCTGTGCATAATTTGTGTATATGGACAGCTCCTGTAGCTCCTATTTCTGTTCCCTAGCATCCTTCTCTATCTCACCCTCATTTCGTATATCAAGAATTCCCTTCCACTGGGAAACTACTCCCCTTTTAAAACCATGTGATTCAAATGGGGCTGCTAATGGTAGTTCCTCCAAGCATAAGAGTGGCAAGTCACAACAATAGGTCCAGGGTATGAGTAGGAAGGGAGCTTTCCTCGCTCCTTAAATTGAGAATTATATAGATGTGATCTAGGACTGCTGGTAACTGGTCCCTCTGTCACGTGGAAGAGCCTGAGAGAATAAAATCAATACAGAGACAGAAAGTGAAACAAAAGATAAAGAGACAAAAAGAGAGTCCTGATGCCAGTTGAAACTGAGTTCCATTTCCCATAGGCAATGACTTTTTTGGCTTGTGTTTTATGAACACAAACATGAACAAAAAACTTCTGTTTTCATTTTAACTTAATTGGATGCGTCTCTTTCTTGAAAACAGGGGCCTGACCAACATATTATGCAAGTATACCCCCCAAAAAGTATTTACAAAATAATTCTTTTTTACAAAATTTCTTTTACAAAAAGAATTGTACCCTATAGCATATATAGGGTTTTGTTTTGTTTTTTGTTATGGATAACCTTTTAAGTCAAACTTACATCTACATAATAGTTTTAATTTCAGGTTTTACTGTCACTTTTATGTTTTTACATTTTATATTTAATGTATTTGGAATTCATACTATTACACGATTTTAGAAAGGAATCCAACTGTCCATTTCTAAATGGACAGCCTGCTGTCCTGATACCGTTTTTAAAAATAATGCTTAATTTCTTCACTGAATATTAGGTAACATCTTCATCATATATTCAAGTTTCATATATTTAAAGATCTGCTTCTGGATTTTCTATTGTGTTCCATTATTCTTTCTATTGTTATCCCAAAACCACACAGTATTAATTAGCATAGCTTCATAATGTGTTGCAACATCCCTTGGGACACTCTTTCAAAATCTTCAAAATTGTCCTAGCTCATATAAAATATCTATGGAACTTCTAGATATTTACTTCCTCTTCTACCAAAGTAGAGTAACAGGGATTCAATTTACTATCCCACCTAAAACAAACAAACAAGACATATGAAACAAAAATTTTCGAGACGTTGTATATCAGGCCATGAAGCTCAAGGATCCCTGAGAGACAGGAAAAGAACAAGGTGAGCCTATTCTTACCCCAGCTTACTGCCTGTGGGGAGTTTCCAGGCTGTGAGGCAGAGAAGACGACTGCAGGTGGAGGTGGCTGACTCCCTGAGATGTAGAAACAAGGCTGAGAGTTGAAGCACACAAGAGCAGTTAGAGTTTGTGTTAGTCAGTTCCGGCTGCCATAACAAAATACTAGACTGGGTTACTTGAAAAACAGAAGTTTATTTTTCAGTTCTTTAGACGAAAAGTCCAAGATCAAGGTTTGGTTTCTTCTAAGTCCTCTCTACTTGGCTTATAGATGATCACCTTCTCAGTGGGTCCTCACATGGCCTTTCCTCTGTGTGTGTGTATCCCTGGTGACTCGTCTTCTTTTTATAAGGACATCATTCACATTGGATTAAAGCCATACCTTTTGACCTCATTTAACCTTAATTACCTCTTTTAAAGAGGCCCTATCACCAGATACAGTCACATTGGGGGTTGGGGCTTCAACATATGAATTATAGGGGAGCACAAGTCAACCCACAACAGAACTAATAGAACAGAATAGCAAAAAATATATAATCCATAATAAGGATAAAAAAAATGTTAAAAGATCCAAGAACTGATATAGACGTAAGATCTAGCAGGCAAGGACAACAAAATAAGCATTATAACTGTATTCTGTATGTTCCAATAGTTAGTGACATGAAATTTGTTTTAAAAACATAAATTGAACTTCTAGAGATAAAAACCGTAATGCCTGATGTGAAAAATACGCTGGAAGGTATTAATGTCAGATTAGGAATTGCAGAAAAAGAGAGAAATGAGTTTGAAAATAAAGCAATAGAAACTATCCAAAATGAAGTACAGCAAGAGAAAAAAACAGATTATTAGTGACCTCTGAGACAACTTCATACAATTTAATATACATATAGTTAGAGTCCTCAGAGGGGATGAGGAGGGACAGTATTCAAAGGATCAATATTCAAAAGCATGTTGCTCAAAAATCCTCCAGTTTAAGAGCTACTGTTTCATAAAATAACATGGGTAAGTGCATCTTACTAAGTGAAATAAATCAGACCCCAAAAGCTACATGTTATGTGATTCCATTCATATGACATCTGAAAAAGGAAAAGTTATAAGGTCAGAATCTGATTGGTGAATGTTAAGAGTTAGCATAAAGAGAAGTGATTGACTAAAAAGTCGATGCACACGGTAATTTTAAGGGTGATGGCATTGCTCTGTATGGTACTGGGTTGGTGGAGCTATCACTCTATGCATTTTTCAAAACCCACAGAACCGTACATCACAAAGAGTGAAATTTAATATATAAAAAAACTTTTGAAAAATCGACAAGAATGTTGGGAATTTCAGATGAAGTGCAGCCTGTGATAAATAAATCTAGCTGAATTACAAATGTATGATCGAACTGCATTAGAGGGGGTAGGAGAGAAAGGAAGTGACTGACGTAACTTTGTAAATTGGTGTTTTGACTCAAAACTGTAAGACTAAAGACAAAGGAAACTGTATATAACCACTGTACTCTAATTGGTCATTGTATTTCTCACAATTCTGAAGTTACTTTCTATGTATTTTGGAACCGAACAAATAAGTAGTAGGTGGGTGAACAGTAGAAGTCCTATTTCTCACTGTTGAAGAACAAAATTGCACATAGGAAAAAATTAAAACAGACCGAATAGCACTGGATTAGAGTAGAAGACATCAGTATGAACTCATATTTGCCTTAATGGACAGATTAATATACAGATATATAAAATACAGAAACATAGATGTGTATGTATATATGAGTTAGTATACATGTACTGATCACCTAGTTTTGTTGGCTGAGAAAACCTAGAAGCAATGACACTCCAGTAGCACCAAGCACACCCCGCATCCCGATCTTGGTTTCTCAATACCATTCTCTAATAGAACTTAGGACTCCTTGGAGAAGCTGCTTAGGGTTGGGATAGGAAAAGTATGGGTGAGCCTGGAGTGTTTTGTGGTATCAGAAAGTAAAAAAGTACTCAAAAAGCAAAAGGATGGAGACATGGCAAAAGAACACAGGAGACAACCTGAAAGAGCTCCCAGCAGACAAAGGTAGAGCAGTATGGGCAAGAAATTAAATGGATTATAAACTAAGTGCATATGCGTTCATACTGATATAAATAAATAATTTAATTAAAACATAAATGGGGCCGGCCTCGGTGGCTCAGCCTGTAATCCCGCGCTTTGGGAGACCGAGGTGAGTGGATTGCCTGAGCCCGTGGGTTCGAGACCCATCTGGGCAACTTGGCGAGACCTCATCGCTACAATAAATCAAAAAATGAGCCGGCGTAGTAGTGCGTGCCTGTAGTTCCAGCTACTTGGAAGGCCAAGCCGAAAGATGGCCGGAGCCCAGCAGGTCGAGGCTGCAGTGACTGGGAGCGTGCCACTGCACTCCAGTCTGAGTGACAGAGTGAGAGAGACTTCAACTCAAAAAAGTAAATAAATAATGGGGCAGAAAACACTAATTCCCCTAGGAAAATCCCAGATAATACACATAGATAGTCCTCCCTCCAGAAGATGGAGCTTAATTCTTCCCTTCCCCCAATTGATTTTTGGAGACTAGTCTTATAGCTAGCAATCTTAAAAACTCACTTACTAATTCTAATGAATTTTAATAATCAAGACTGAGTCTGGCCTGGGGAAGGGGAAAAACACTAATTTGATGAGTGTTTGCATTTTTGTGATTAGTCAACTGGCTTTTTCAGTATATTAATGAGATCAGAAAAGCTATAATCTATAGATGGCTTGAGATTTTCTATGTATGCTATCATATCTGTGAATAGGGACATTTTTATTTCTTTTTTCCCAATTCTGCTTTTTAGATTTTTTGCCTTATTGCACTGGCAAGAACCTCCAGTTGCTGAATAGAAGTGGTGATTTGAGGCATTCATGTCTCATTTCTAATCTCAAAGAAAAAGCTCTCAACATTTCAAATGGAGGCTTATTTTAAAATGAAGGGGTTACCGTGTCATGCATTTCCTGTCTAGCTCTTACCCATCTCCCTATGAAGAAGAGGAGGTTTTCCTTCCTATATTAGTTTTCTATTGCTGTTACAACAAATTGTCCAAACATAGTGGCTTAAAACAATACAAATTCATTATCTACATTTCTGGATATCAAAAAGCCAAAAATGGATCTCACTGGGCTAAAATCAAGGCATTGTTAGGACTGCCTTCCTTTTTGGAGACTCCAAGGGAAAATATACTTCCTTGCCCACTCCGGTTTCTGGTTGAGTTCTTATTATATCCCATCACTCTGACACGGAGTCTGCTTCTGCCTTTAATTGCTACTTTTGAGCCTGCCCAAATAATCCAGGATAATTTCTCTAACTCAAAGTCAGTTGATTACCAACAATAATTCCACTTTTCCATGTAACTTAATACGACAATAGGAACCTGTGACTATAGGACATGGACATCTTTGGGTCCCTGATTCTACCACATTAAGTTAGGGTGACCTTAATAGAACCATTCAGAAAGCTTGGCATATATCCTTAGAGTATGAGAGATATTGAGTTTGGTACTTGGCATATAAATGAAAACAGAAGGCAAGAAGCTTCAGATGGCCACCTGCTTTGGAACAGCAGAGCAGAGAGAAAAGAAAAGCAAAATTGGGAACAGTTTGCTTTCCTAGAGTTTGGTGAGGAAAAAGACATGTATCAATGGACTTTGACTCCCCCAAGGAGAAAGTTATTCTCAATTGATTGAGAGGGGCTCTGCCAATAAGAACTGAGTTTTTAGACCCTAGGAAAGTAGGAAAGGCTGAGGTGAGGCAGTAGCAGACAGCCAGAAGAGAACTTCAGTGAGAGATCCTCAGCAATGCAGACATCCCCCCAAAATCCAAAAGCACACTTTGGAAAACGAATTGGCATTTAGAATTCGCTGCATCTAGAAGTCTCAAATACAAGACTTCAACTGACCTAACAAGGAAGACCTTTCTGCTGCCTGGAGCAAGACACAGTTTGCGGGGAGGGGAATGGGAAGGTAGTAGGAGTGAAAAGGAGAGCAGGGTGGGGAACAAGACAAGAAGTTACCTCGACTTCCCTCCACCATCTCAGACTTCTGAGACTGAGCCTGGCCCGGGGAAGGGGACAAACACTAATTTGATGAGAGTTTGCATTTTTGTGATTATTCAACTGGTTTTTCAGTATATTAATGTGATCAGAAAAGCTATAATACCTGTCTGAGATTTTATCCAGGGATAAGGAAAAACAAGTCAGAAAAGCAGGCTTGACAGGGAAATGACGGGAAAGAATAAAGTTGCTCATTCAGCAAACTGCTCAGAGGCTAGTTAATTTTTAGGAGTCCTCAGAGCTCTGGAGATCACAGATCCCTCATGGAATGAGAGCCACAGCCTCCCTCATCAGCCCACACCCTCAGTCATTCTTCTCAGAACCATATAAAAGGAACCACTATAGCAAACTGCCAATTATTGTCTTGAACAGAGAATAGGATAAGAGGTAAAAACAAGTACAGCCTCGGCCTTCATGGGAAAGAGAGGTCATGGAACACCCGGAAGTGAATCTCCAGGATCAAATTGACCCCTTGCCACACTGGTCAGGAGTTAGCACTAGTTCCTTAGCAAGGAGGGACTGAAGACGATGACAGCATAGCCCAGGACATGTATTTTATAATTCATTCATCCATATTTCATGCTGCTTTTGGCCAGAGTTCCCTCCCCCAAAGGAAGGAGGGGTCATGAAATGAGAGCTGATCCATCGCCTCATGTATAATGTATAACATGTATATTAATCACTTGGTCCTTGACCACATGGATTCTGCTTGGTGACTGTAGTCAAGTTCCCAGCGACCAGAGTAGGTAAAACCCAGCAAGTGTCCAGTTCTACCGTTCTTGTGAGTGTATACATTTATGGGGTACAAGTGCAGATTTTTTTACATGCATAAACTGCATAGTGGTCAAGTCAGGGCCTTTAGGGTATCCATTGAATAACATACATCATACCCATTAATTTCTCATCATCCCCTCCCCCTCCCCTCCTCATCCTTCCAAGTCTCCACTATCCATCACTCCACTCTCTATATCCATGGGAGAACATGCGTTACAGCTCTGTCCTGATAGGGCTTTTTCATACTTCATGTGCTGCTACCTAAACCCACAAAAAAGTACCAGTCCTTCAAAAATGCAAAATTCCACCATAATACGTTCAGTTTCACAACAGGACACTCTATCATCTAGGAACTAAAATCAGTAAGCCAATCAATTATATCATCCCAACATACGCTCGCATTCTAAGGACTTCTTGCACTGCTCACTTTATACCACACCACTGCTGTGTAGAGTCCCCTCAACCTCCTTTTCCAACTTTAGCAACAGATTTCTTTCTCCAAACATTTCCATTTTGCTCCCTTTTGGAAAGGACACGAGACAAATGCTCTCAACTGCAATTTTATGCTTCTGGTTTCTTCTTCCATCTTACTAAGATGGTAAACTTCTTTCCTCCACTAAGTTATTGAGCTGACTCTGTAGCTGGGTCCGTCTCCCTAACTAGTACCTTAAGCCTTCATGTGCCTTAAACCTTCCCACTGCTCCCCAAAGATGTCTCTGCACTGCTGTTTTCATCTGGGCACCTTAGAATAAGTGTCTTCCATCATATCACTATTGAGAACATTCCCACAAAAATGGGTGGTGGCCTAGCCTCTCATTCCTTCACTCAGGCATTCATCCAGAGAAATTTCTCAAGGACCAATAGTATGCCAAGCTCTATGCTAGATGCTGAGGTTTCAGCTTCAATAAAACAGCCATGGTCCTTGCCCTGCAGGAGAGTGCAATTCTCTCTGGATAATTCTTGGCCTTCTTTCAGGTAAGAAAAATAGACTATATCCTTTAAACCTAAAACAACAAGGAAAAAAATGTAGTTTAAAGTGGTATAAAACAGGACATTTTTCCAAACTACTTTTATTTAAAACCACAGTACAGAACTCCCAGAGTTACATGCTGTCAATTCCTGCAGATAAATTCATTTATCACAATATAACTGATTCTCAACTGGTCGGCCCAGCATGAACTACTTGCTCACACTGCCCTCCTCTTCCCAGTGTCCAGTGGGGGAGAAGAAGAGTGCCTGTCTAGGACCTACTGCAGTTGTTCTCAGTCCTAGGAACACATTTGTAAGAATGCCAGCACCCATTCTCAGAGATTCTGACTTTGTCAGTGTCATTTAGAGCTCAGGCATCAGGATTTTTAATCACTCTCCAAGTGAGTCCTATAACGCAGACGGGGCTGAAAACCATCAATCCAGTGGGAAAACATGTGTCCTGGGGTAGAACCCTAGTCTGCCAAGCACCAACTAGGTGGATGACTTAGGGGCGCTTCAGTCACCTAAGACAGATCAGGTTACGTGAGATAACTTCATGTGGAAACATCCCACTCAATGTGGCATAACAAGAGTCGCTCCGTCTAGCTTGCCCAGAGTCAATGAGCTCAAACAGGAAACGGAAAAGAGAAGTGAGCCATCTTGTGGACAAAACCCCCCCAAAAACACCTCCAGGCTCTGCAGCTTAACTACTCTAGGGCTGCAAGTGTGTGTGCACCAGGCTTGGAAAAGGGCAACCCATCACCCATCAGTCACTCACACAAGACGCAAAACACCTTCCCAGAGAATCAGGAAGGCAACCAGAACTTCTCATCTTGTGTATTGCATGTCCTCTGTGTGTGAAGCCCTGCAATGATGGGAAGCAAATGGGGAGGAGCTAACAGTAAATACACCGCAAATAAGTACATCACATGCTGTAGTAAGTGACATGAAGGAAAAGCACAGAGAGCCACCAGAGCACATAAAAGAGAAGCTGGCTTCATCAGCAGAGATTAGAGAAGGGTTCCCAGGAAAGTGACATTTCAGCTGAGATCAGAGGGGAAAGTAGAAGTAAACTTTCATGGCAGAAGAAAAGGCAATCCTACAAAAGTGAGGTCCTGAGTGAATGTGGCATAGAAAGATCAAAGAGGGAAAAAGAGATGGCACACATGGTATTTGAGAAAAACTGAGTTCTAATCTGGGTTGGCCACTTTCAAGATGTAACTCTGGTCAAGATATTCAACGTCTTTGTGATACAACTGTCTCACCTGTAAAATGGGTATGATAATGATCCACCTCACAGAGTAGGGATTAAATGAGTTAATATGAGCACAAATATATAGTAAGTACTCAATAAATGTTATTGCAATTATTACTGATAGTAATTATACTTCTATACACGTAGAAATGGGAGAACTCATCTACCTAGTAGCATGTTGATTACATTAACTGTTCCATCAGTAGTGGGATAGTGAATTGGCCCAGAGTGGGAGAATATTTTTTGTCTCATGTCAATACTCCCCAAAGAGCTCCCAGAACAGGATATTTCCAGTAATCAGCGGATCAGTTAGCTCTTCTATGGATGCGAGTCAGCTCTTTGCACAGCCTCTTCTGTGAACACTCAGAGGGCTCATGTTTAAGGTGCTGTGTATGGAGCTAAGCATGGGCTCAGCAGCATGGGCTTCTCTTCTCCAAAGCTGCCACTCCTGAGTGCCCAACCTGCCAACACAGCAGCTAACTCTGAACTCTCAAAATGGTGCCACTCCCTGGGTGGATCAAAGTGCCAGCTGATGGATGGTTGATTACAGTAAACCCCTACCATTGTGGAGGGGGCAGTGTATTGTCCTCATTGACAAAGAAATGTATTTTAGATTTGGATTTGTTCTCAGTGTTTGCCATACTTCTGCCAGCAAGACTATCTACAGACACTTATTGACTGTCACAACATCCTGTACTTCTACAGACACTTATTGACTGTCACAACATCCTGTACAACATACCCTTTTCTAAGGAACACACTTGAGAGTGACAGAAGAAAAACAGTGGGATTTTGTCCATGGGATTCACTGAACTTATCATATACCCCAACAGCCAGAAACAGCTGGCCTTATAGAACAGTGGACTGAGAATCAGGTACCGGCAGGAAGATGATACTTTGAAAAGTTGGGGAGCTGTTCTGCAGCTTGTGGCATATGTATTAAAACAGGATGACTTCTTCCCCAAAATTCTTGAGTCTGGGTACCAAAAAATATAATTAGGCAGCATTTCTCATGTTGACACATAATGGCCCATCCTCAAGGGTTTTACTTCCTGTTTCTACAACCCTTGGATCCTCAGAGACCTACTGACTTAGGGTACCCAAAAGAGGAATATTTCTACCAGGCAACTCAACAATAGTTCCCCTGAATTAGAAGCTAAGACTGCCACCAAGCATTTCATGCCACTGAGAAAACAGAGTTTGCATTTTTTTTTTTTGAGTTGGAGTCTCACTCTGTCATCCAGACTGGAGTCTGGCCACCGCAGCCTTGACCTGCTGGGCCTTTCAAGTAGCTGGAATTACAGGTGTGTACTATCACACCCGGCTAATTTTTTGATTTGTTGTAGAGATGAGGTCTCGCCAAGTTGCCCGGGCGGATCTTGAACCCGCGGGCTCAGGCAATCCACTCACCTCAGCCTCCCAAAGCGCGGGATTACAGGCTGAGCCACTGAGCCCAGCAGAGTTTGCATTTTTAATGATCAAAGATTTGGCAATGTATCAGATTAGATTTTCCAAAAGCAGCCACTAAGTTGGAGTTCGGTGTAAAGAATGTTTGCGAGCAATCAACAAGTGTGGAAGGGAGTGAAAGGAAGCAGGACTGGGTAGAGAGAGGAGCTAAACTGTTGAACATTAGTACAGACCTGACAAAGCCTCTGTCAACCCCATGGGGAGCTCTGGAGCATATGTGACCCACAGACTTGTTCTGTTTGACCAAAATGGCCAGGTCTAATTAGCACTGACTTAATCATTTATTAGATATAGGCTACCAGGGAAAGACAAGCCCTTGGGTGAGGTGATCATTGTAACTGAGGCTCCTTGAAGGAGCTGATAGTTATAGGCTGTCTGCTGACAGCTCTCCCAACAGCTGTGACAACAGACTTTCTTTTTCTTCTTTTCATTTTAACTTATTTTTTAAACAGAGAGACAGGATCTTGCTGTGTTGCCTAGGCTGGAGTACAGTGGCCATTCACAGGTGTAGTCATAGGACACTGCATCCAAGAACCCCTAGCCTCAAGCAGTCCTCCTGCCTTACCCTCCTAAGTAGCTGGGACTACAGGTATGAGCCACCATGCCCAGTAAGGGTTCTTCTTTGAAGGAGAATCTGAAAATTATATCTTCATGCCCACCACATAGGATGGCTGATCCTGATATTCAAAGGAAAAAGTTCACTTACACACAAATGGAGTATGATAGGCAGCCTCTAAGATGTCCCTTAATGATCTCTGCCTCTTGGTATTCATGAGCTTGTGACCTTGGAAATATGACTCTCCCTACCAGTCAAGTCTTCAGAGAAAACTACAGTCCCAGCCAACAGTGTGTAACCATGACACACCTCGGGCCAGAAGCGCTCAGCTAAGCTGCACCTGAATGTCTGGCCCATACAAACTGTGAAATAATAAATGTTTGTTGTTTAAAGTCACTGTGTCTTAGGGAAATTTGTTATGCAGCACTAGATGACTAATACAGGGAGTGGGGGGATATGAAAAGAACCCAAGCAATATACATCTTGTTCTTATCTAGTTCAGTCTATAAAGCTTGGAATTCTTCTGGAACTCCTAACAAACAGGATGATCAATAGGCTAATATCCCTCAGAAATAAAGGTTTGGTTCATCGTACCAAGTAAAGAACCCAGACAGTTGATGTGCTGGCTAAAGGGAAAAGGAAAAAAGAATAAATAAATGGTTATGGAGGGAAGTTATACACCTCATGAACATAGAAGAAATAGGAGCTAATGTTACTACTAGCGTTTCCTTCTTCCTGTGTCATATGTATTTTTTATTGCGTTTTACTTTTCTTCTTTCTTTAATCTACCATTGATATAACTGTTCAGAATATCCAGATGGCATCATGACAAAACTAGAGAGGAAAAGCAGTCATTCAATGATCCTGGACTTGAAGCTGGATGCAATAACTTCAAAGCTAGTGGGTTGTCTACTCTTGGAAAGAGGATGTGTTTTTCAGTTAGATAAGATACAATTGTACTAGATTAGGTGACTTGGGGAAGTGTTAGTATAAGGAAGTGTTAGTATAAGGCTTGGGGAAGTGTTAGTATAAGGAAAATCGTGTACATGGGTGTTGGGCTTTGGGGCTATGCAATATACCCTTACTAATATGGATGAATCACAAAATTCTTGATAGACAGGATACCCAACTCCTAGTCAGAAGACAAAGGAAGTCAGATATTTCTTCTTCCCACCTGCCTGGCACCTAGATCTCAGGCATATTATCCAGGCTTAGGCAATCAGATACCACCACCTATGTGACTGAGACAATAATGCATTGTTTCAGAGACGTCTGAGATGCTCCAAGGGACATCTTGAGAGTCTTCTCTGATCCCATCCTTCTTTGGTTCTGCCCCCATTTTTTAAGTCTTCCCATTGAGTCTGAGAGCAATGGTCACCACCCAATAAATTCCTTTTATGCTTAAATTATGCAGACATGGATTTGTTGTTTCTAATTGAGAACTCTGTGTAATACACCCACCAAGATATCCCCTCTCCTTTTAAGACTGACCAAGTCTTCCCAAAGTGTGCTGCTGGGAGCACTAGTCCAGCTTCCCAGAATAAACCTGTGATATATTTCATTCTGTATGTCTTTCTAGGAGCTTCATATTAAAGCTCCTGAGAAGCCCTGTGTTAAAGAAATCTGATTAACATGTTTATATCAGGGTTTCCACTATCATTTTCCTTTTACACCCTCTTAATGAATGACACTTCTGACTCTCAGAAACACCGGCCTGAATCCAAGTTTTGTTCATTGAGATCTCGCCAACTCCCCAGATGAATCACAGAGTCATCACCCCCTTCAAAGGAAGCGATGCTACCCACAGAATATCAGCACCATTCTATTGAATAATCTCTACCTTCCATATTAATTTCAGATGCTTCCTTAGACATTTATAAAGAATTTTATTCTAGGATCTATCTATTGACTCTATTCTATTTACTGGTCTTTGAATTTTCTTAGTATTACCAAACCAATAGTTGCTTTATAGAACATCTTAAAACATAGCAGTTCTCCTTTACAAAACCTTTCTAAATTTTCCCAGCTGCGGGGGTCCAGCCTCCGCTGATCAGGGCCTGAGTTGGGGGGGGCAGTGAGAAAAGAAAGAGACAGAGAAACAGCGGGATTGGGAGGACTCCCTCTCAGATAGCAAGGAGCGAGAGAGAGCAAATTTATTTTACCACATGCCTCTTATACAGGACAAAAATCTCACAAAGGAGGGCGACCATACACACAGGATATGTTAATGTCTGAGTTAAATCACACAAGCAGGGTAAGTATCAATGGCTAAACTATGCATATCTTAACATCTATGCTAAGCAGGGCAATCACTTAGGATGAGCAGGTTCCTGCTTGGCTATCCATAGAAATGCAACCAAAAGGCCAGGGGTGAAAAAGGAAAATGTAGGCTTAGTTTCTTGAACATAAAACAAAGAACACAAGGACTCTGTTAGCTTGTGCTCTTGGTTTCCTTCACCCAGCCATTTTCAACCTTTTCTTTTAAATTACCTTGTGGCAAGTTCCATAGTGATTTTAAGTGGAATTTTAGTAAAGTCACAAAATAATGTAGGGAGATTTAATGCCTTTAAAATAGTTTTTATATCCAGTACACAAGATGCCATTCTCTATTTCCTTTATATTTATCTGTTAGGTACCATTGCCTCTTCTTGTAAGTACCTACCTTTTTGTTTTAAGGGAAGAAGACCAAGTTATTTGCAGACTATATGACTTTTTAACCTATGAAATATAAAAGAAGAATCAGGAAGAGTTATTTAAATTGATAAAAGAGTTCAATAATCATATGAACAAAAATAATCCACATGAATGACTTTTTCTATATATCAAAACCAGCTCATTAGAAAATGTGGATATGCAGAGAAATTGGGGGACTTCAGATAATTTAAGAAGAGAATTAGTAAGACTTGGTAATGAGTTTGCTGCAGAGAATGCTGGGGTGGGACTAACAGTGAAATGTTTTGGTTGACCATTTGATCCAGAGAAACAAATTCCAAGTGCACTACAGAAGGCCTGTCTTCCAAAAGATAATTCCAGTTTTGGGGGGACCCTCCCTTGTGTGGGTGGACATACGCACATAAATCCATACACATATGTATACACATGTGCAAGTGCAAAGAGCCTGAGGAAGAAACAGGCATGGCATATTTCTAGACATAAAGAAAGCCAACGAGGAGAGTAGTGAGAGACAGGAATGTGGAGATAGATACCAGACCCTGAAGGATTTTGTTAGATGACAAAGACATTTTATTTTCTTTTAAAGGTAATGAAAATCCTTTGAAGAAGGGGACTAATGGGGTCAGATTTATGTATTACTATTCAATTATTCATCTCATTTCTCCCTACATATCCAGGAAGTATCCTCAGGTCCCTGGAGTTGCCACATTCAGGATCCACATTTTTCTCTCTGGTGGCCATGGGGCCTTTGTGTTCCTAGTGGTTCTTACTCCAAGGAAAAGTTTGGGGATAAGAGGTCAGAGGTACTAGGAGTATGACACTGTCGAATGCTATCAGAGAGACCCAGAGTAGGGGAAAGATGCAAAGACTTTCGTATAAAATGGAAGAGATGAGTCCCCATGTCTCTTGAGAATCTCCATTCTAAGAAGTTATTTGTTCCTTTTCACCAATTTCCAACAACAACATACTGTGACTTGTTTTAGGTTCTATCTGAACTCCAAAATGGACTGTTCCTCCTCCCTGGCCACAAGAGACCTGGCTGCCCCCACTGCCATAACTCCTTGATGTGGGCATGGCTCCTTGTCATGAATGTGGTCTATGTTCAACTTTTCAAGGAGTTTTCCTGTCAGTCATCCACTCTTGAAAAGTTGAACATAGACCACATTCATGACAAGGAGCCATGCCCACATCAAGGAGTTATGGCAGTGGGGGCAGCCAGGTCTCTTGTGGCCAGGGAGGAGGAACAGTCCATTTTGGAGTTCAGATAGAACCTAAAACAAGTCACAGTATGTTGTTGTTGGAAATTGGTGAAAAGGAACAAATAACTTCTTAGAATGGAGATTCTCAAGAGACATGGGGACTCATCTCTTCCATTTTATACGAAAGTCTTTGCATCTTTCCCCTACTCTGGGTCTCTCTGATAGCATTCGACAGTGTCATACTCCTAGTACCTCTGACCTCTTATCCCCAAACTTTTCCTTGGAGTAAGAACCACTAGGAACACAAAGGCCCCATGGCCACCAGAGAGAAAAATGTGGATCCTGAATGTGGCAACTCCAGGGACCTGAGGATACTTCCTGGATATGTAGGGAGAAATGAGATGAATAATTGAATAGTAATACATAAATCTGACCCCATTAGTCCCCTTCTTCAAAGGATTTTCATTACCTTTAAAAGAAAATAAAATGTCTTTGTCATCTAACAAAATCCTTCAGGGTCTGGTATCTATCTCCACATTCCTGTCTCTCACTACTCTCCTCGTTGGCTTTCTTTATGTCTAGAAATATGCCATGCCTGTTTCTTCCTCAGGCTCTTTGCACTTGCACATGTGTATACATATGTGTATGGATTTATGTGCGTATGTCCACCCACACAAGGGAGGGTCCCCCCAAAACTGGAATTATCTTTTGGAAGACAGGCCTTCTGTAGTGCACTTGGAATTTGTTTCTCTGGATCAAATGGTCAACCAAAGTTTTTATCTGAAAGTTTTGAGAAGGTTGGGTCACTATTTGCAGAGAAAACATCTCAGGTTGTGGCAAAGAGGTTACTGGTTCTTCTACCAATGACAACCCACCTGCCCACACTGTGCTGGGCTCAGCAGTTTTGGACCAAAAATGGCATGGCCCCGGTGCCCCACCCTCCCTATTCACCTGATCTCACCCCCAAGTGACTTCGTTTTTTTGTTTTCTCAGATGAAAAAACATCTTCAAAGGGAAACATGTTGCCAGTGTGGAAGAGATGAAACAAAAAACGGCAGAAGCGCTAAAAGACATCAAAATCGACAAGTTCAAAAACTTTTTTGGGCAGAAGAAAAAGCATCTTGATAGGTGTATTTCGTCAAACAGGAAGTACTTGAAGGTGACTGAAGTTTAAACATGTAAGAATAAAACCACAATTTTTTATAAATAAATTCCAGGGGTTTCGGGGCCCTCTTTGTAAACATGTTTTTTTTTCCTGCTGAACTATTTGAAAGTAAATTGTAGCATTTCAGTATTATTTGATACTTCAGCCTTCATTTCCTAAAAACAAGGACATGCTCCTCCATAATCATAATGCCATCATCATACCCAAGGTATTTCATATGGGTACAATATCAAAACTGTGCAAAAGATTTTAAAACCTTTATGACAGGGCTTATTTCCTGATTCCAGGATCCCATTAAAGTTCATACATGGTATTTGATTGTCATTGCTCTTTAGTTTCCTTTTACCTAGAACAGCCTCACCCCATCACATTCACACACACACACACACACATACACACCCACAGTTCTTTATATTTTTTATGACATTGACATATTTAGAGATTGATGCCAGTTGCTTATAGACTGTCCCCAATTCTGGATATGTCTGATTGTTTTCTCATGATTAGACTCAGGTTATTGTTTCCTTTTAAAATAAACCATTGGAGTTTGTTTACCAACATTGAGTCTGAGAGGCCTGCTAGAAGTTCACTACATTGTTACCAGAGGAACTGCCTGTCTGTCTGCCTAGCCTTTCTCTAGCTATCTCCTGTCTCCCCTCCACTATTAGTGGAATAGTGACTTGCTTCTAACCAGGCAAATATGACAAAGGTAACAGAATGAATCTCCATGAGTTATTACATTATGTAAGACTCAAAGTTAGTCACCTGAATAAAACATGTTCTTCTGCATAATGTGGTAATGGCCACATGGCATATATGTTAGTCAGGCTTCTCTAGATAAACACAATCAATAGCATATATATAAGCAGAGAGAGAGGGAGGGAGAGACAGAGAGAGATTTTTAGTAATGAGCTCACAAAATTACGGAGGCTGGCAAATACAAGATCTGCACGTTAGGTCAGCAGGCTGGAGACCCAGTGAAGAGTTGATGGTGTAGTTCAAATCCACATGCCATCAGGCTGGCAGAATTTCCTCTTTCTCAGAAAGGGTTGTTTTTAAAAAATAAATTAATTAAATAAAATAAAATAAACTATTAGTACAGCTTGACAACTCCTCATGGGTGGGAGTAGGTGGTGTTGAGTGGTGACTGAGCTGGGAACCCAAGCAGGTGTGCACAAGCCATTGCCCAGCCTGGCCTCCAGGTGTCTCCTGGGCTCCACAGCCCTGATGCTGCTCGAGTCCTGAGCTTTTCCCAGCTGGAACAATAGTGAAGAATTTCCTGGGCCAGCAACTGCTCCAGAGCTTCTGGGACTAAGTGTTTATTGCCTTCTGATAACAATGCCTAAACCACCAGAGCAAACATGTTCTGATGGAAGACACAGAAACTAGAAAGTAACTCTGTTCAGAAGTCTTTGTCCAGATACCCCTGACCAAGACCAAGAACATGCCCTACTAGGCAGAGAGATTATTTAGGCCAGTGTCACCCACTGGGTGTATATCCCTGAGGATCCCATTGTGGAAACACACAACCAATCATATCACATTCACCTATAATAACCCACCACACCCAGCTGATATGGATAGGAACAATGCATTTGCTGTGTAAATCCTGAGAAGAGGGACTGGAAGCAAATTTGCTAAGATGCCCCAGGACTCCTCTAATAGAATCTTTTAAGCCACCCAGGAATTTGACTTGGCCTAGTTCAAAACTCAAGTGATGAAGTGAAGACTTATGCTTTTGGCCATGATGGAGCAGCAGCGACCATGTTTGCTCTCCCACCTGGAAGGGAAAAATAAACAAACACAGACAGCATACAGGAAACAATGGTTTTTAAGACACTAGACACTGACCAATGAAAAACAATTATCCTTGAGACAAAAGAAACAAAGAGGTAAGCCCTGTGATTGCCCCAGCTTACTACATTGGAAGTTCCCAGGCCACAGCACAGGGAGAAAGAACAGGCAGCGTCAGAGCTGAGAGTTTCGGGCGACCAAGGCAGTTAGAGTGCAAAGGACAGAGCATCAGAGAGGACAGGGCTGCACAGATATAAAATTCCAGAGATCTTCAGGTGGTCTCCCTTGAGAGTTCAGCAGGTACTTATCAGTACATGTGTGTGAGGAAAGCACTTGAGGCTGGGGGTTAGGAGGAACTGTGACTGATGCTAGCACAAAGTTTAGAATTATTCCTGCTCCCATTAGCCAGACTGAAAAATTTATAATTCATAGGGCATGGCATAGAATACTCAGGAAAGTATTGTCTCGGTTGCAGAAGATGATTAGCCCTAGACCGGATGGCTTTCTGCACCTACCTTATAAATCATAAAAGCTAGACCCAAAAGAATCTACTACCAAATAACTTAACATCTCAGAATGAAGCAAAGGTTTAAACATATTTTTAAAAATCCAGGTCTCAAAAATAGAAAACGACATAATGTCTGGCATTTGATCAAAGATTACTAGGCGGCCGGGCTCAGTGGCTCAGCTTGTAATCCTAGCACTTTGGGAGGCCGAGGTGAGTGGATTGTCTGAGCCCGCGGGCTCGAGACCAGCCTGGGCAACTTGGCAAGACCTCATCTCTACAACAAAAATAAAAAATTAGCCGGGCATGGTAGTGTGCGCCCGTAGTTCCAGCTACTTGGAAGGCTGAGGCAGAAGGATCACTGGAGCCCAGCAGGTCGAGGCTGCAGTGCCCGGGAGCGGCCACTGTACTCCAGTCTGGGTGACAGAGTGAGACTCCAACTCAAAAAAAAAAAACACCAAAAAAACAAAACAAAACAAAGATTACTGGGCATACACAAAGGCAAGAAAAGAGATTCATAATGAAGAAAATGATCAATCCATTGAAATTAACCCAGAATGACACAGACTTTAGAATTACCAAAGAAGGACATTAAAATAGACATTATTACTGCATTTCATATGTTCAAAAAGTTAAGTAGAGGCATGGAGAATTTTTTTGAAGGCCCAAATCTAACTTCTATGGATAAAACTGCAATGTCTGTGATCACACACACACACACACAGAATGAGATTAACAGCAAATTAGACATCACAGAAGATTAATAAATGTGGAGACATATCAATAGAAACTATCTCAAGTGAAATAGAGTGAGAAAAAAGAATTTAGGAAATAAAAAACAGGTGAGAATGGCATCACCAAAATGGCAGAGTAGACACAATCTGGCTTTACTCTCCCACACGGAAAAAATAATAATAACTATCCAGTGCTGAAATTATCATCGGCAGTATTCCAGAATTCAAAACTGAGGTTGTGAGGATCCCTGAGGACACAAGGAAGTGAAGCATTGTGAGCAGACAGTAAGAGAAACAAGGTTCTCTCTCCACAGTGCTGCTCCCGCAAGCTGCCAGGTAGCTCATGAAAAAGATCTCCTGGAAAATTGAGATGGAGATGGACAACCAGCTTCCCTACCATCTTGGGTTCCTTCACAGGAGAGCTGTTTCTGCCTCTATCCAAGGGAAAAATCATTCATTCAGGCCTATGAAGAAAAAAACTCTGAGGGCAGCTAGAGACAGTCAGTGGAGGTAGGGCTAGAAACTCAAGTGCACAAAACTTAGGACTGCTCTTCACCTCAGCCAAAGAAGATGCCAAATCAGAGAGGCAGTTCAGCAGCACCATGCTGTAGGAGATGTGCTCTATAGGTCCTCTGGGCATAAACCCCTAGGGAGCCTTCTCACACAGCCAAGGTATTCCCTTTGAGTCACCCCTCCTCCCATTCAGGATGAGTAGTGCTACAAATGTTTGCAAAACTCATGGCCAACCTGGTCTTAGGATTTCATTTAGTACTGAAGCAGAGGCAGCCATCTAAGGCTTAGGAAACTCAACAAACTGCACAGAACCTCTCTAGAAAGACCAAGCCAGACAGCAGAGACTGGAATAAATAATCTTTCAACTCAAAGATATAGATGTATGTGCATAAGAAATGACAGCAAACAGGGAACTATGACCTCCTTAAATGGACAAAACAAGGAGGCAGGGACTGACCCTAACAAGACAGCAATTTGTGAGCTTACAGATAAATAATTCAAAATAGGAGTTTTAAGGAAACTCAGCAAACTCCAAGAAACACAGAAAAGCATTTCAGAAGCTTATCAGAGAAATGTAACAAAGATTGAAATACTTTTATTTTATTTTTATTTATTTATTTACTTTTTTTGTTTTGAGTTGGAGTCTCACTCTGTCGCCCAGACTGGAGTGCAGTGGCCGCTCCCAGCCACCGCAGCCTCGACCTGCTGAGCTCCGGCGATCCTTCCGCCTCAGCCTTACGAGTAGCCGGAATTACAGGCGCGCTACCATGCCCCAGCTGATTTTTTGATTTATTGTAGAGATGAGGTCTCGCTGCTCAGGAGGGTCTCGAACCCACGGGCTCAGGCAATCCACTCACCTCAGCCTCCCAAAGGCATGGGATTACAGGCTGAGCCACTGAGCCCGGCTGATTGAAATACTTTAAAAAATCAAACAGAAATCCTAAGTAAAAAATACATTGGTTGAACTGAAAAATGCAAAAGAGGATCTCAACAGCAGAATTGATCAAGCAGAAGAAGGAATCAGTGAACTTGAAGACAACCTATCTGAAAATACACAGAAGAGTAAAAAAGAATTAAAAGAAATGAAAAACTCTTATGAGTCTAGAGAAAAGCCTCAAAAGAGGAAATATCCAGCTTAGACAACATAGTGAGATCTTGCTGCTACCAAAAAAATGTTTTTTTAATGAGCTAGGTGTGGTGGCATATGCCTGTAGTCCCAGCTACTTCAGAGGCTGAGGCAGTGAGATTTCCTGGACCCAGGAGTTTGAGACTGTGGTGAGCTGTGATTGTGCCACTACATTCCAGTCAGAGCAATGAAGTGAGACCCTGACTCAAAAAAAAAAGGAGCAAATATAAAGGTCATTGGTCATGGGCCTTCAAAAAGGAGTTGAGAAAGAACAAGGGATAGAAAGCTTACTCAAATAAATAATAACAGAAAACTTTCCAAATCTAGATAAAAATATAAATATCCAGGTACAGGAAGTGAAAGATCACAAAACAGAGTCAATTCAAATAAGACTACCCCAAGGTATACAATAATCAAACTCTCAAAGTTCAGAGACAAAGAGAGGACCCTAAGAGCAGCAAGAGAAAATAAGCAAATAACATATAAAGGGACTCCAATTCATCTGGCAATAGGCTTCTCAGCAAAAACCATACTGGTCAGGAGGAAGCGAGATGGCATATTCAAAGTGCTGAGGAAAGAAACTGTTTCCTGAGAATACTGTAGAGAAACATCTATGCTTCAAACATGAAGGAGAGATACAAATTTTCCCAGACAAGCAAAATCTGAGGGAATTTATCACCACCAGACCTATCTTACAAGAAAGGCTAAAGGAAGTTTCTCAATCTGGAAGAAACAGATGCTAACTCATTTCTCCTATAAAGATATATACAGAGTGAAAGTGAGGTGATACAAAAAGATATTCCATGCAAATTGGAGAAAAAGAGCTATACGAGTAGCCATACTTATATTAGAAAAAAAAAACAAGTCAAAGACTATAGAGAAACAAAGAATGTCACTATATAATGACCAAAGGGTCAATTCAACAAAAGGATATAACAATTATAAATATATATGCACAAAACATCAGAGCACCCAAATATATAAAGTAATATCAATAGATCTAAAGGGAAAGCTAGACTGCAATATAATAATAGTACGGAATTCCCACTCCGCTTTCAGTAATGGACAGATTATCCAGACGGAAAAATCGACAAACATCAGGGTTAAACTACACTATTGACCAAATGGGGCTAACTGACTGACTGTCTTGAGTCCATTCTGTTTTGCTAAAACAGAATTCCTGAGGCTGGGTAGTTTATCCAGAAAAGAGGTTTATTTAGCTCATGGTTGTGTAGGTTGGGAAGTAGGAGGAACGTGGTGCCAAGCATCTGCCTGGCTTCTGGTGAGGGCCATGTGCTTGGTCAATATATGGTAAAGAAGGTCAAGGGGGAAGTGGCCACATGTGAAGAGACAAAATCCAAAGGACATCCTGGTTTTACAACAGTCCACTCTCAAGTGAACTAATCTATTTCCACAAGACTAATCCAGTCTCAGCAGAGTGAGAACTTACTACCATAAGAACAGCACCAGAGCATTCATGAGGGATCTGCCCCTGCGACCCACTAAGCCCTACCTCCCAAAATGCCACACTGGGAATCACATTTCAGCATGCATTTTGATAGGGACAAACAAACCATATCCAATCGACAGTACTAACATTTGCAAGACATTTTATCCAACAGCTGCAGGATATACACTCTTCTCAGTAACACATGGAGCATTCTCCAGGATAGATCATATGTTAGGTCACAAAACAAGTCTCAATAAATTAAAAAAAGCCAAAATTATATCAAGAATCTTTTCTGATCACAGTGGATAAAACTAGAAATCAACAACAAGAAGAATTTTGGAAATTGTACAAATATATGGAAATTAAGCAACATACTCCCAAACGACCAATGAGTCAATGAAAAAATTGAGAAGGGAATTTTTAAATGTCTTGAAATGAAAATGGAAAAACAGCACACCAAAACCTATGAGATTTAGCAAAATCAGTACTAAGAGGGAAGTGTATAGCAATAAATGCTACACCAGAAAGCACAAAGACTCCAAATTAGCAATGTATCTCAAAGAACTAGAGAATCCAGAACTAACAAAACCCAAAATTAGTAGAAGAAAGAAATAATAAGGATCAGAGCAGAAAAAAAGTGAAATTGAGACTAAAAAAAGAAAAGGACATCCAATAGGATAAGAAGGAAATAGTTGGGGTTTTTTGTTTTTATGTTTGAGTTGGAGTCTCACTCTGTCATCTAGGCTGGAGTGCAGTGGCATGCTCACGGCCACTGCAGCCTTGATGGCTCAGGCGATCTTTCCCCCTCAGCCTTCCAAGTAGCTGAAATCATAGGCATGCACCACCATGCTGGCTAATTTTTTTTATTTATTATAGAGACGAGATCTCACCAACTTGCTCAGGCTGGTATCAAACCCCTGGACTCAGGCAATCCTCTCGTCTTCACCTTCCAAAGTGCTGGGATTATAGGCGTGAGCCACTGCACCCAGCAAAGTAGTTTTTTTGAAAAGATAAATTCAGCAAACTTTTATCAAAATAAGAGAGAAAACTCAAATAAATCAAATCAGGGGAGGGGGGAAGGAGACATCATAGCTGATACCACAGAAATGCAAAGGACCATCAGAGACTATTATGAACAACTATACGCCAACAAATTGGAAAACCTAGAAGAAATAGATAAATTCCATCACATACAAGCTACCAAGATTGAACCTGAAGAAACAGAAAACATAAACAGACCAGTAATGAGTAACAAGATCAAAGCAGTAATAAAAAGTTTCCCACCAAAGAAAAATCCAGGACCTGATGGCTTCACTGCTGAATTCTACCAAACATTTAAAGAACTCTATCAATTCTACTCAAGCTATGTCAAAAAAAATTGAAGAGGGAAAAATTCCAAATTCCTTCTATAAGGCCAACATTACCCAATACCAAAACTAGACAAGGACACAATAAAAATAAAAAAAAGAAAGAAAACTACAAACCAATATCCGTGATAAACATAGATTGAAAAATTCTTAACAAAAGACTAACAAACCAAATTCAACAACACATTAAAAAGAGCATTCATCATGATCAACCAGAACTCATCCCAGGGATACAAGGATGGTTCAACACAAGCAAATCAATAAATACGGTATATCACATTAACAAAATCAAGGACAAAATCAAATCCATATGGCTATTTCAATAGATGCTGAAAAGCATTCCATAAAATTTAACAACCTTTCATGATTAAAGAATAAAATTCTTAACACTGGGTAAGAACAAACATACTTCAGAATAATAAAAACCATATATGGCAAGCCTACAGCTAATGTCATATTAAATGAGGAAAAATTAAAAGTCTTTCCTCTAAGATCAGGATCAAGTCAAGGATACCCACTTTCTTTCTTTCTTTCTTTCTTTTTTTTGAGTTGCAGTCTCACTCTGTCGTCCAGACTGGAGTGCAGTGGCCGCTCCCGGCCACCGCAGCCTCGAACCTGCTGTGCTCTGGCAATCCTTCCGCCTCAGCCTTCCAAGTAGCTGGAACTACAGAAGCACACTACCACGCCCGGCTAACTTTTTATTTTTATTGTAGAGGTGAGGTCTTGCCAAGTTGCCCAGGCAGGTCTCGAACCCGTGGGCTCAGGCAATCCACTCACCTCAGCCTCCCAAAGCACGGGATTACAGACTGAGCCACCCAGCCCGCTAGGATACCCACTTTCACCATTTTATTCAACATAGTACTGGAAGTCCTAGCCAAAACAATTAGACAAGAGAAAGGAATAAAGGGTATCCAAATTGGAAACAAAACAGTCAAATTATCCTTGTTTCAGTTGATGTGATCTTATATTTAGAAAAACCTGGCAAGGCACAGTGGCACATGCCTGTAATCCCAGCACTTTGGGAGACAGAGGCAGGAGCACCACTTGAGCCCAAGAGTTCGGGAACAGTCTGGCAACATAGCAAGACCTCATCTCTACAAATTTTTTTTAATGAGCAGGGTGTGGTGGTGCACACTCCAAGGTACCCTTTGGGAGGCTGACACAGGAGGATCACTTGAGCCCAGGAGTTGGAGGCTGCAATGAGCCATAATTGTGACACCACAATCCTGCCTAGGCAACAGAGTGAGTTCCTAACCAAAATGGAAGGAAAGAACAAAGGAAGGAAGGAGGAAAGGAAGGAAGGAGTAAAGACGCCACCAAAAGACTAGAACTGATAAGTAAATTCAGCAAAGTTGTAGGATACAAAATGTACAAAAATTAGTACCATTTATACATATCAACGGTGAAAAGATCTGAAAAAGAAGTCCCATTTACAATAGCTCCAGGCCTGGCTTGGTGGCTCAGCCTATAATCCCAGCACTTTGGGAGGCCGAGGCGAGTGGATTGCCTGAGCCCGCGTGTTTGAGACCCACCTGGGCAACTTGGTGAGACCTCGTCTCTACAATAAATCAAAAACTAACCGGGCATGGTAGTGCGCACCTGTAGTTCCAGCTACTTGGAAGGCTGAGGCGGAAGGATCACCGGAGCCCAGCAGATTGAGGCTGCGGTGGCCAGGAGTGTGCCACTGCACTCCAGCCTGGGCGACAGGGTGTGACTCCAACTTAAAAAACAAACAAACAAACAAACAAACAAACACAATAGCTCCAAAGTAAAATAAAATACCCTCTATGAACACTATTGAAAGAAATGGAAGACGACACCCCCAAAACTGAAAAGATATTCCATGTTCATAGATTGAAAGAATGAATATTTGTTACAATGTCCATACTACACAAAGCAATCTACAGATTCAATGCAATTTCTATCAAAATATCAATGTCATTATTCACAGAAATAGAAAAAACAATTCTAAAGTTTGTATGATAACAAAAGACCCTGACTAGCCAAAGCAATCTTGAGCAAAAAGAACAAAGTTGCAGGCATTACAGTACTCGATTTTTAAATATATCACACACCCCTAGTAATTAAAACAGCATGGTACTAGCAAAAAAGCAGACACATAGACCAATGGAATAGAATAGAGAACTGAAAAATAACTCCACACATTTACAGCCAACTCATTTCCTACAAAGGTATTAAGAACATTCGATGGGGAAAGGACAGTCTCTTTAATAAATGCTGCTGGTGAAACTGGATATTCATATGCAGAAGAATAAACTAGATCCAATCTCTCACCATATAAAAAAATTAAATCAAAATAGATTAAAGACTGAACTGTAAGACCTGAAACTACTAGAAGAAAACATTGGAGAAATGCTTCAGGAGCAAAGATTTTTTGGGTAAGATCACAAAAACACAGGCAACGAAAGCAAAGATAGACAAATGGGATTTCATCAAGCTAAAGGAAACTTCTACACTGCAAAGGAAACAACCAACAAAGTAAAGAGACAGCCTACAGAATGGGAGAAAATATTTGTAGACTCTCCATCTGACAAAGGATTAATAACCAGAACATATAAGGAACTGAATTCAATACAAAAACATGCAATCGGACTTTTAAACGGGCAAGAAATTTGAATAGACATTTCTCAAAAGAGGACCTACAAATGGTCAAAAAGTATATTTAAAGTGCTGAACAGCACTAATCATCAGAGAACTGCAAGTTCACAATGAGATATTATTTTGCCCAGTTACAAGAGTTACTATCAGAAAGACAGAAAATAGCAGATGCTGATGAGGCTGCAGAGAAAGGGAAATGCTCATACACTGTTGACAGGAATATGTAAAATAGTACAGCCACTGTGGCAAATACGGAGAGTCTTCAAAAAACTAAGGATAGAACTGCCATATGATCCAGCAATTGCATTCCTGGGCATATGGCTAAAAAAAAAGAAATCCGTTTTGAAGAGATGCCTGCACTCCCATGTTTACTGAAGCACTATTCACAATAGCCAAGATATGAACTCAACCCAAGTGTACATCAACAGACGAATGGATAAAGACAATGTGAGATATATGTGTGTGTGTGTATGTGTGTGCGTGTATCAGAATATTATTCAGTCATTAAAAAAAAGAATGAAATACTGGCATTTGCAGCAACATGGATGGAACTGGAGAATATTGCATAAAGTGAAATAGCCAGGCACAGGAAAACAAATATCACATGTTCTCACTCATATGTGAGAGATAAAAGCATTGATCTCGTGGAGGTAGAGGGTGGAATGGTACTATAGGTTTAGAAAGGTATTGGGGAGAGAGCGATGAAAGAAGTTGGTTAATGAATACAAAACTACAGTTAGAAGGAATAAGTTCTAATGTTCAACAGAACAAGGAAACTATTGTTAATGATAATTTATTGTGTATGCCAAAATTGCTAGAAGAAAAGATTAAGAATAGTCCCAACACAGGGAAAATGATAAATGTTTGAGGTGATGAGTATCCCAATAACCCTGATTTGATCACTGTACATTGTATGCACGTATCAGAATGTCACATGTACCCCATAAATATGCACAACATAAATATAATAGAACAATTGTGTATCAACAACAACAAAAGAAATGAAAAGCTGTTATAAACTCTAAGCAGCCAGTTGGAGTTCTCCAAGGAGGAAGACGGACAAGAGGGTGGGCAAGAAAAGTTTTGAAGGAAAATGACTGAGAACTTTCCAAACTTGAAGAAAATTATAAACTCACAAATCCAAAAAGTTCAACAGACCCCAAGTACAAGAAACATGAAGAAATCTACACCGAGGCACATCATAATCAAATTGCTCAAAAGTGACACGGCCAGTATCATCAAGAGTTCATCTTAGCCAAGCCAGAAGGTGAAGACCTTCCAAGGTGCTACCAGGACTGCCAAAGAAATCTTGAAAAGTGAAAGACATGATGCTGGTATCAATGGAGTTGCCCACCAGGCCACCACCAAGCAACCACAGTGGCAGTAGTCCATATAGCCCGCCCAGCCCTGGTTTGTCTGGGGCCCTCACCATGCTGCCACCCCACACTAGACAGTCTGACATAAACACCACCGCCAGCCCTGTGCCCCAGTTGTACGTTGTCATTAAAAGTCAACCTTCAGTTCTATGTACTATTTGGGGGTGTCCTGTTTTGCATCAAGAGTGCACCATACATCACTACATGGCCTTGTCCCATCCAGAACAATCTCTCTGAGCTGGACCTGCTCAGCCCCCACAGAACAGGGGAGGAAACTGGGGAACTGAGTACCACGATGGTAGCAGACAACATGTGGCAGAGAAAGAGTTCAAACCCAGGTCGGACTCTATTATCAGTGATTTTCCTGGCAAAGACATTCAGTGAGCCATAACAAGTCCTGGACTATCAGTTACATAAGGCCAAGAATCTTCATGTTTTGGGGCTTCTGTTATAGCTGTTTGCCCAGCACAATGCCGGACACTCCAATAAATATCTGTCGAAAGAATAAGCAGCTCTACAGTCAGACAACTTTAGCTCAGACCTTGGCTCCACTGTTTCCTAGCTTTATGGCGTCTTGGTAAGTCATCTTAGCAAAACAGGGTTACCAACCAATAGTACCTACCTCACAGAGTTGTAAGGACTAACTGCGGAAATCTACAAAAATGATTAGCGGCATCACAATAGGCATTCAGTAAATGTGAAAAAAGGAAAACCAGTAAATAAAGAAAACCGATGAAGGTTTTCTGGTCACTTATCTTGACTTTTTTCTCAGAGAATTTTTGTTCTTCACTGTTCTCTACTTTCCTAAAATCCAGACTGCATGGCCCCCGTGAGGGGTATGTAAGGTCCCTGTGAGGTTGCCAGAGGGACACAGATACCAGGAGACCCCATCTCTTATTTACTCAAAATAGAGGTGATTCGGGAGAATGACTAAAGTCTTATTTACTCAAAATAGAGGTGATTCAGGAGAATGACTAAAGTCAAAAAGCAGTGAAGGAAGAGACCATGTGTGCAAATGGACAGCTACATCCTCCAAGCACTGCTGCTGTCTGTGACAGAAAAGACAGAGCAGCCGCCTCACTGGTGAGAACAGGGTCTCCTGGCTTCAGAGGTCCTCGTGCTGGAGAGGTCTCTGCTCCAGGGAGCCAAGTGCTTCAGAGGCACCCCTTGCCCCCAGTCACCCCTCAATGCCAATAGCTCAGTAAAGGTAGGGGGTCTGGACTGGCCCCAGGAAGGGCCCTCTGCTCTCAAGCAAGGAGAGTGTGTTCATCCAAGTCCTCTGAGAAGCAGGCACCAACACAAGATTAAATACACAATAGGTTTTCTAGGGGGATGCTCATGAGGGAAAATCTGGAGGCAGCTGGAAGAGGCTGGGTGTATCATGGGAACCCCATATCAGACAGGACACTTGCGTAATGTTTACCTATGCCAAAGAAATCACCCAGAGGACAGGTTGGCATAGACATGGGTTTATTACTACTTGCAGGAGGTACCGATGGCGGCTGGTCAGTACAAAGCTCTCTGTGCCCCAAAAGATGTTGGGAGAGGTTAAACACCCTAGCGGAGAGAAGTGAGACACAAACAATAGCATGACATGCAGAGAAGCAGGAACGAGTATATTTACCCTCTTAAACGAACACACTCTCCTTGCTTGAGAGCAGAGGGCCCTTCCTGGGGCCAGTCCAGATGCCCTACCTTTACTGAGCTACTGGCAATGAGGGGTGACCGGGGGCAAGGGGTGCCTCTGAAGCACTTGGCTCCCTGGAGGGTACACAGTACACAGGTGTGCAGATGGCCTTGGCTAGGGGTAATCATTCCAGTCAGGGAGCAGTTATCAGGGGAGGGGGATGTATGTATTTCCCCCACAGTGGGAGAGCTGTCAGGCCACAGTGAAAGTCTGAACCTACGTGAAAGAGATAGAAGAGAAGTTGGGAGGAAGTGCCCATCCTAGGCCGCTATTCAGCTACGGAGTACTTGGCAAGCCAGTGGGGAGGCCTCTAGCCAAAGTTGCCTCTCAAATGAGCCCCATGTCTCCCCCATGTCCCTTTAGCTACTTACCCTAGTGTCCCCACCAAGTTCTGCTATTGGCTAGGAAGCGTGGCCTCGGCACCAAGGAGGCGATGGACCCCAGAGCACAGAGACTGGGGACCTCAGTCAATTTTCATGCCCTGCAGTAGGAGATCTGAGTGGTGCATTCTCATGGTCTAGCCAAGAGAGGAGGTCAAGGATAGGACATAGGTAGAAGAGTTCTTGCAGGAACTCTCCCTCTGCCTGTTGCTGGAGCTTCTCACCAAGCTTTCTCCATCTTGCTCCCCTTTGGCCCTCTACTGCCTCCTCAAAGGCCTCTTCAGTACTGGTGACTTTTCCTTTTAGGACACAGCTTGGCTCCCTCCTCTGGTTCCTACCTCCAGTCCTCCCACCCCTCTGTCTCCTCACCCACATTCTCTGCAGACTCGGTTAAAATCTTTCTGCCAAGTCAAGACCAACCCCCTCTTCCCTGGAGGCCTCAGTTACTGCTTCATGCTGCACACAGCCAAATGAGGAGAAGGATGGTGGCCACTCCAGAAAGAACCTGTGGGTCATCTCGTCTAGCCCTCTGCTATGGACAAGGAACAGCCCCTCCTAAGGTGGAGCCCCTGCAGACAGATGCCACGAGGAAGTGTGGTAGCTCCATGGGGCAGAATGTTACTGGAATCCCCCAATCCCACTCACCTCACACCCAGTCCTTCCTCCGTGGAGCAGGAGCCAAGGTCAGTAGCCAGGCGAGGCAGGTGACTGTCTTGTGGCACACTGTGGCAAGACACAATCACCTCAGGGGGGATTGAGGGCAGAGAGAAGGAGAGAGGATGCTTGGTCCCAACTCACCTGGGTCCTCCATGCCCCCCCCCGACTCCTCACCCACAAATCCTCCCCCTAAATCAATCCTAGAGGCCAGGCCAGGAGACCACGCCTGAAGGGGCTCTGGCTTCACGGTCATTGCCAGGTCTCTGCTTCCATCACCCCTGGAGAAGACCTAAGTCAGTTCCTAAAATCTAAATTGAGCCATGTCACTCCCCTGCTTAAAACACTTCCCATAGCTTTCCCTCCCCTGTGCAATATGCTCAAGAACTCCAGAGTGACCTGACAGCTGAGGGCACCTCTCAGTGGCCCCTGACCCCAGTCCTTATTAGTGCAGTCCTATGCAATCAGTACTTTAATCAAAACCATAAATAAATGAATATTTTATGTCTTTCATGTTCCATTTGAAAAGGTGGGGAGCATGTAATACATTTCAGAAGGATGTGGAGCAGGTGTCGGTGGCAAATGTCAGAGAAGCAGCACAGTGCAGTGGTTGAGACCTGGTTTCTGGAGCCAGCCCACCTTAGTTGGAGTCTTGGATTCTTCATGCTGTGCAGTCTTAGGCAAGTAACCTGACCTCCCTGTGCCTCAGTTCCTTTATATTAAAAAATGGTATCTTATCCATCTACCTTACAGGATTGTTATGAGGGTCAATGTGTTAATGTGTTTTAGAGTGCTTGTGAGAAATGCCTGGCACTTGGTAAGCGAATGTTGAGTATTATTAAATAACTGATAGCCAGGTGCAGTAGTGCACACCTGTAGTCCCAACTACTCAGAAGGCTGAGGCAGGAGAACTGCTTTGGCCCAGGAGCTCAAGTTCAACCTGGGCAATATAGCAAAGCCCCCATCTCAAAAAGAAAATGTTTAATAAATAACTGAGGTACACAGACTTGATTTTCCAAGCTGTATTTTTATTGCATCTAACACTAAATGTGCCCCCAAGTTGTGATCCACTGCCTCTCTTCATATAAGCATATGTCTTATCCCCACCATTCCTTTGATCATATTTTGAGAAAGAATCGTTTGTTTTATTTTTTTAGATATCCGGGCTGGTCTAGAATTCAGGTTCAAGCAATCCAGCCTTGGCCTCCCAAAGTGCTGGGATTACAGGCATGAGCCACCATGCCTGGCCTGAGAAAGAATCCTTAACTTAAGTTCCCTTTAGCACTGCTTTTGTGGCACATGGACATCCACACTCTTGACCTTTCTCCCTGCCTAACTCACACCCAAGGCTCACATGTAAGTCTGTCCTTCCCTTGTGTTTTTTGTAAACGTCTGGTCATTAAACAAAGATCATATCTATATAGAGCACTGCAGAGATCACTTCTCATTCACTAACAAGAAGGGTGCAGGATCCAATTCCTGAAGCCTCAGCCACTGTTACTCCCTCTATTAAAATTATGTCTGTGGGCCAAGTGTGGTGGCTCAAGCCTGTAATCTCAGCACTTGGGGAGATCTGGGTGAGTGGATTGCCTGAGTCCAGGGGTTCGAGACCAGCCTGGGCAACTTGGTGAGACTTCATCTCTACAATAGATAAATAAATAAAATTAGCACCTATAGTTCCAGCTTCTTGGGAGGCTGAGGCGGAAGAATCTCCTAAGCCCAGAAGGTCAAGGCTGCTGTGGCTGTGAGCGTGACACTGCACTCCAGCCTGGGCAACAGCGTGAGGCTCCGACTCAAAAAAAAAAAAAAAAATTATATATATATTTGCCTGTGCTCTCTCCTTCAGTCACCCATAGATGGCGCCATTACCTCTGCCTGGGCACAGAGGGATGCCTGCTGTTTGGAGTTAAGTTTTTACTGTGTGTGAATCTGGTCCGGTCCTTCCTGGCTGTCTGTAGGACTGGATGATAATTACAATAGAATCCTGACCTTCCAGGGATCCCAGGCCCCCTCAATATATGCTGCTGGCAATATTAGTAATATCATCTCTATCTTTCATTCCTGACAACTGGACCCATGAGACCAGCAAATGTATAAAAGTTGTTGGATTCTCTGAACCAAGAGACAGGTGATGGCTTTAAGGCAGACAACCGCTGACCTTGCCCCGGTGAGCAGACCACAGGTCATCAGTCTTAGTCTTCGGCCCTAGCCACAGTAGAGGTGGTGATTCCTTCAGCTGGTGACTATTAAATACGCCAAGCCCTGACAAGCTCCGTCCTCAGAGTCTGGAACCTCTGGAAATGCCAGGGTTTCCTGTGGTGAAAAGATCCCCACAAACAGAAGTCAGGTGACAGTGGGGCTCTACGTCTCCCCCATTCCACCAAAACTGTTCTTGCTAAGGTCACGGTGAAATGACCCTCTTGTTTACAAATCCAACCTGCCCTTTCCTATCTCTGTCTCTTTTTTTTAGCCTCTTTGTAGCATTCTTTCCCACTCCCACCCCTGTGAAACGCCCTGTTTCTTGGATCTCTGCGTCCCCACGTGCTCTTGGTCTTCTCCATCTCCCTGGCTGTTCCCGCTTAGACACCTTCATGAGTTCCTCTTCTCCTGCCTCTCCCCTGGATGCCGGGCTTCCTTGTAGGTCTGTTCTTGACGCGCTTCCCTGCTCTCCACACATTGTCCTCTCCCTGGACAATCTCCCTTCGCCCCACCACACTCCCCGATTCTACTGAAATCTTAATCAGTCAACAAGACTCATGAACCAGGCTGCCACTGGTCCTCTTCACTTGCTGGTCACATAGACGCTTCAAAAGCCATATATCCAAACTTAAACCAATCTCAACTTCTGTCTGCCACATTCCTTTCCCCACCCCAACCACCAAGTCTGACCCTGGTCCTGTGTTCCTATTGCCTGGGCCAGAGACGTGGGTATCACCCTTGACTCCTGTATAAGTTTTCTAGGGCATCTGTGACAAATTGACACACACTGGGTGGCTTAGAACAACAGAAATATATTCTGTCACTGTTCTGGAAGCCAGAAGTCTGAAACCAAAATGTCAGCTGGGCTGTGCTCTCTCCAAAGGCTCTAGAAGAGAATCCTTCTTGCCTCTTCCGGCCTCTGGTGGCTCCCGGTGCTCCTTACCTCTAGCTGTCTGACTCCAATCTCTGCCTCTATCTTCACACAGTCTTCTTTTCTGTCTCCGCATGCCCTTTTCTCTTATGAGAAAACACTTGCTAAATTTAGGGCCTGCCATAATCCAGTATGATCTCATCTTTCTTTTTACCTTGGTTTATGCCAGCAAAGACCCTATTTCCAAATAAGATCACATTCTGAGGTTCTGCGTAGACAGGAGTTTGGAAGGGATGCCATTCCACCCACTACAACCCCTCCACTTCCCCTCCCCCCACCCACCACCACCACCACCACCACCACCGCTCTAACTTAATGATTCTACCTGGTTAACCTCTTGGGCCCACCTACATCTCTCCATCCACAGGGTCGAGCCACCACTTCCTGGGCCCTGGCCTCTGGTCAGGTGTTCGGGCTCAGCCTCACCTTCCATCCACTTCTTGCCTTCACTCCTCACACAGCGATCAGCAGCACTGCTCCAGGACAGGCCAAGCCTGCTCCTCACCTCACAGCCTTACACACACACACACACACACACACACACTCTCTCTCTCTCTCTCTCTCTCTCTCTCTCTCTCTCTCTCTCTCTTGCATACACACACACACACACATACACACAGAGTATCCTTGGGAGAAAGCACCAGCTCCTCGTCCGGTGCTCACAGCACGCCAGACCCTCTGGGAACCACTCCTGCCCCCTCTCTGACTTAGCCCCTTGCAACTGTCCACGCACTTTTCTAGTCCTTTCCTGGCATCCAAAGCCTGACTCCGTCGAAAGCGTCTCTGCAGACGCTGCTCCCTCTGCTGGAGGTGCCTTCACCCTTCCCCACCTCACTGACTCCTTCAAGTCCCAGACTAGACACGGATTCCTCTGGTCAGATAGCCCTGGCCCCCAAGTCAGACTACATTCCCCCCCGGCTCTCCCAACCTCCTCTTCCCTCCAGTTATCCCTTGCACACAGCCCTGGACACACTGTGCTGCTGGTGCTCCTTGAGAGAGGCACTGGGCATGTTCACCTCGCAGGCTCTGCACCTGGCTCGGAACCTGGCATTCTACCTGCATTAACTCATTTACTTTTCACAACAGCCCTGTGAGGTGACTAATTAGCATTATGTCCATTTTGTAGATATGGAAACTGAGGTTACAGAGAGTCCGTAACCTCACAAGGTCTGACAATTAAGTTTGCAAACTCGTCCTAGAAAATGTGCTGCATACCTCATTGCTGAATATCACTATGGTCACCTTCGAAGTACTCCCCTTGGGAAGCTATGCACCAATTCCAGTAACTAGTTGACCCATCAAAGCAACTTTGGAACTCTTTTTCTGGGATGGCCATCAGAGTCGTCGTCGTATGACCCTTGATGTCCTGAATGTCATCAAATGTCTTCCTTTCGATATTTCCTTTATCCTTGGGTAAAGAAAAAAGTCATTAGGTGAGTCGGGAGGATTTCCAATACAGTTATTTGTACAGTGTTGCCAATGTAAGTGCACGTGGCAAGTCCGTGAGCTTAATTGTTAGACCTCAACAAATAATGATGACAGCTCTGATGGCCACTCCAGAAAAAGCGTTCCCAAATTGCTCTGATAGGTGGACTAGGCACAGGCATCAGTGCATAGCTTCCCAGGGGGAGGACTTCCAAGGTGACCATAGTGATACTCAGCAATGAGGTATGTAGCACTTTTTCCAGGATGGTTTGCGAACCTAATTGCCAGACCACATACTCAGTCACAGAGCTATTATGTGGCAAATCTGGTATTCCAACCCAAGTAGCTTAGCTCCAGAGTCCAGTCTTAACCATAATGCTATATTCAAATTTTTTTAAAGAATTAATTGGTGGTTTAGTTAGCTGACGTAACACGGAGCCCACATGACCCAGAGAAGTTGGTTAACTTTTCCTGAAGTTGCCTAGTAAGGTCAGAACTTTGACTCAAAATTTCAGACTTCTAGACCTGTGGTTACTATGAATCCACCAGAAAGGAGCCAAGGGTCAGGAGATCCCCTGGGCTCCTGCAGGTGTAGGATTCTCAGGAGGTCCCCGAGAAAAAGGGGCACTCCCCCTTCGCCGCCTTGTTCAGGAGTCCTCATTATAGTCAGGAAAGGAGTCCTCCACTACAGAAGAAAGACACCGGGAGGTAAGTGCCCCTGGAATGATGGAAGATGAAGTCCCTAGCACAACTCATGGGTTTTTATTTTTTTAAAAAAAACTGAATTCAGATTCAAACCTCAATCTAATCGGGTCTCTAAATCTGATTGCCAGATTAAAGGAAGTATGGCGGACAAAGCAACATGATAGATAAGTTCAAAGAGTGGGGAATTCTAAGGATGAATGCTCTAATTTTCACACACAGAGAGAGAGAGAGAAAGAGAGAGAGAGAAAGAGAGATGAACAGTGACAGATATTAAAGCCTTACAGATGTATCAAACAAATGCAATGTGTGTCACTTGTTTGGATGCTGATCAAAACAAGATACATATGAGACAAAATAGAAAATGTGAAAAATGACTAGTGATATTAACAATGAGTCCTAATTTGTAGTTATAATTATTGTTTTTTAAAGGATTTACTTAGAAATACATACTGAGGTGTTTACAGAAAATAAAACAATTTGAGGGAGAACAATAAGGATACAGATTTTAAAAATAAGGTCAATTGTTGAATCTGGGTAATGGGTACATAGAGGGAGTTATATTATTCTCTCTACTTTTGTACTTGCTTTAAAATGCATAATAAAGGACTAAAATAATAGAGACCTCAACACAGTGCACCAGGCAGCCCCAGTCACAATCAGAGTTGAGATTATGGATCAGCTTTACCCAGTTAACACTGGTCTGGAGTTTGGTCATCCTGAGAAGGAGGCTTTAAAGCAGGAAAGAACCCATGGGTCTTGTAGGATCAGAAGCCCAAATCCTATAGCTTGGCTATAGTTATAGAATAAATTTCTCCTCCTCCTCCTCCCCCTCCCCCATCCTCCTCCACTCTCTCCCTCCTCTCCCCCCACTTTCTTCTTCTTCTTCTCCTTCTGTTATTGTTCTCCTTCATTCCCTCTTTGGGAAGATTCTTTTATGAAAATTCCAAGCCAAGTGTAGTGGCTCACACCTGTAATCCCAGCACTTTGGAAGGTGGAGGTGAGGATTGCCTGAGCCCAGTGGCTTAAGACCAGCCTGGGCAATTTGGCAAGACCTCTTCTCTACAATAAATCAATAAATTAGATGGGTGTGGGGGCATGTGCTTGTGGTTCCAGTTACTTGGTAGGCTGAGGCAGAAGGATCACCTAAGCCCAGCAGGTTGAAGCTGTGGTGGCCGTGAGCATGCTGCAGCACTCCACCCTGGGCAACAGAAACTCAAACTCAAAAAAAAGAAAGAAAGAAAAAGAAAAAGAAAATTCCAACTTCCTTCAAATATGGTTAGAGAAAGCAAGGAAAGTTGAATCTGTTTACCAAATGTTCGGACCCCCAATCTCATCCTCAGCCCTCTGGATACTTGGCCTTTCCCTTCAAGCAGTAGACTGTTTCCCTGGAAGCAGGAGACAGGAAGAGACTTCTCTGGGGAGTCTACCATTCCAGGAGAAAGATCTTCAAGATGATAAAATTGATAGACTTTTCTGAAGGTACTGAGAGGAGTTTTGGAGAGTTGGCAATTTGAGGTTAAATTATTTCAAAGTCCACGGTTCTCTTTATCACTAATTTCAAATTAGTGATAAAGAGAAAATAATTATTAATTTATTTAAAAGTAGTAATTGTTTAAAAAACAATTACCTTTTTAAAGACAGGAATATATACTTTGTGACTCAGTATGAATAATGTGTACATACTCATAATAATACAAATACTGAATATTGTGTCAAATGTCATTTATTGGTTTTTAGCAATTATTTCCATTCCTGTTATACTTTATCTTCTTTCACAGGCATGCAGGGCTAGGAACTACATTTCCAGACTTGCAAAAAGTTTGGGATCTGATTCTGATTTTTAGATCTGGCACAGAAATATCTTTTTTTTTTTCTGTTTGCCCTATGAATAATCTAGAAGTGTGCTGAAATTCCCACTTAGCTAGTGAATATGTCCATTTCTTCCTGTAATTCCCCCAGTTTTTGCTTTACCACTGGAATTATGTTAAGAGCATGCCTATTTAGAACCGTTATATCATCTTGGTGAATGTGTTGCCATGATCTAGTGCTCCTTCTGCATCCCTAATGATGAGTCTTAAAGTCCCTGTGGTATGATGTGAATATGGCCATGCTAGCTGTTTGTTTGTTTTTTATCCATGCCATTCCTGTGGACACACAGAAAAAGAGAGAGTATCAGCTCCAGGAATGAGCATCAGAACCATAGGTAATCATACCTGTTGCTTTCACCCCACCAGGTAACTTCTCAAGTCAAGCCTTCAAGTTCAGAACCCATGAAAAAGCAGTATTAGGAGGAAGTGGTCTCCCTGGGTTATGACTCACCAACCCTGGGTGTGTGGAGACAAGTAGTAGAGGATAAATGCATGAAGTCAATCAGTTCCTACTAATTTTCCCCTATTACTCGCCTAGCAGGATCTCTGTTCTGCCCTATAGTACATACTATGGTCAATGTGTATCCCTCCAAAGTTCATTAGTGTTGACCTATTTTGGTTATATTAAGAGGTGGGGCCTTTTGGAGAGTGATTAAGTCATAAGGGATCTAACCTTATGACTTAATAAGAAAAGAGACTGAAGGGGTCTCCTCAGTCCCTTTCTTTTTTTTTCAGTTGGAGTCTCAATCCATCGCCCAGGCTGGAGGGCAGTGGCACAATCACGGCCACCCCAATGTTGACCTGCTGGGCTCTGGCGATCCTTCCGCCTCGGCCTTCCAAGTAGCAGGAACTACAGGCGCGCACTACCACGCCCGGCTAATTTTTTGATTTATTGTAAAGATGAGGTCTCGCCAAGTTGCCCAGGCGGGTCACGATCCCGCGGGCTCAGGCAATCCACTCACCTCGGACACCCAAAGTGCTGGGATTACAGGCTGAGCCACTGAGTCCAGCTTTTTTTTTTTTTAATCGTAGAGACGAGATCTCACCAAGTTGCCCAAGCTGGTCTCAAACCCACAGGCTCAGGCAATCCATTTACCTCAGCCTCCCAAAGTGCTGAGATTACATGCTGAGCCACTGAGCCCAGCCTCCTCAGTCACCTTTTCTACCACGGGAAGACACAGCAAGAGGTGCCATCTTTGAAAAGAGTAAGTCCTCACCAGACACTGAATCTGCTGGCACCTTGACCTTGGACTTCCAGAACTGTAAGCAGTAAATTTCTGTTATTTATAAACCACCCAGTTGATGGTATTTTTGTCATGACAGACCAAATGGACTAACACAGTACCCCATGAATATCTGCCCAAATCTTCCCATCCATTTTCACAGACTGAGTGAGTACACAATGGCTATCCCAAAGCAACCCCAAAGGGTCGGGGGTGGGTGAACCAAGATTAAAATAATAGTCTGCCCAAAATGAAACTGCCATCTCCACTTCCCTGCAGCTTTTTAATGACAGGGTTATTGCAAGGAGTAGTTCCAGTTACATTTCAAAAAACCCAGGGTCCTATTGTTGGCTTTGATGGGAACACTTCCAGGATTCCTCTAGTAAGCTCAAGGAAGTTCTTCACTTACTCATTTGGGACAATCTCCAAAATAATTTAAGTAAACAAGCAGGAGCAGAACAGTGCAGTGTGTTGTTGTTTGTGTCAAGAGCATGGCATGTGTGGGTGTGTATGTATTTGCTTGTACATATAAAAGACACCTCTGAAGGGTTACACAAGAAACTAAATGCTATTGAGTAACTTTGAGGAGAATGACTGGGGACTGAGCAGAAAATTTAAGCTGTTACACTTTTTAAAATGACTCTTGATTTTTTTTTTAACCCATATGATTTTGTTATCTCAAAATATCTCAAAATATCTCAAACACGCACACACGGAGTGCCTGACCTTTATGCCCTAGGGACCCCTCCTCACCTGTGACCCTCCTCACGTCTTTGGGTATACCATCTCAGCCTGTTGAAACCCTACCTGTGTTTCTCAACTCATTGAAATGCCACTTCCTTCATTAAGTCTTCTCCAAACACCACTGCAAGGAAGTTCTCTCTCTCTTCTGAACTGTCAAGCCACTTTGGGGATAACTATTTTAAAGTCCTGACCCATTTATACCATAGAGCCTAGTTATTTACATATCTGGCATATCTTCCCTACGTGATCATTCATTTGATCTCAAATAATGCTACTGTCTGCTGAAATGGGCCCAGTGGCATCCTCCAGGCCCATATCAGATGATTCTCACACACACAAGCCACACATTTGCCCCTATTACTATCTCCTGGTAGCCACTCTCTGGGTCCACTACATTCTGGGTTGGTGACCAGGAGAGCACCAGGATCTCATATGCAGATAGAACAATGAATTAGTGGTCAGGGGCTGTTTCCTACAATTCTGCACCTTCGACAAAACTAAGTCACCAAAGCCAACAATCCAAAGTGGCCAGATTTAGGGATATGTCTTAGTCTGCTGGGGCTACTAGAACTGAATACCTTAGGTTGAGTTATTTATAAGCAACAGGAATGTATTGCTCACCGTTCTGGAGGCTAGAAAGCCCGAGATCAAAGTGCCAGCAAGTCAGTGTCTGCTGAGGGCCTGCCTTCTGGTTAACAGACAGTGAGCAGTCTTCACACCCCATCCTCACATGGTGGGGAGTGGAGGGAGCTCCTTGGGATTCCCGTGATGGCAGCACTAATCCCATTCAGGAGGGCTCCATGCTCATGACTTCCTCACCTCCCCAAAGCCCTGCCCCCTAATGCCATCACATTGGGGTTAGGCTTCAATACGGGGAGTGGTGGGGGAACGCGACATTCGGCCAGCCAGGACGAGATCAGCATGCCTTGACTTCCCTTCGGTGAACAGTCAGCCGCGGATGCCTTTCCCATGGGACAGAAGAGGGAGTTGGGAAAGGCCTGCCATCCTCCTGAGCACAAAGGGGCCCCTCATTTCCTGACATCGTTGGGGTTCCTGTTGTCAAGTTTCATCCATTCAGTCAAGGGTAATGACTGTCCTCTTAAGTTGGCAAACACAGTAAAGAAAAGGTATTGCTCCATGGTCTCCAAGGGCCTTATCTCTGGCAGTCTGCCAGGAAGGAAGATTGGAAGCTGGGAAAAAAGACAGGTGAAACCTGGAACAGAGCAGACATCGATGCACAGAACTGAGTTGTCCCCAAACTTTTCTCTTTATGGGGTCTTCTGCTTAGGAAAATCCAGCCCCTATAGATTCTACCAAGCCTCACTTAAGTGCCACCTCTCCATGAGGCCTGAACCTCCTGGCACCAGGCTTGTACTTTATACCCGCAGTTATTCTTGTGGGCATCACCTTGTGCTATTTGTTTCTTTGTCTGTCCTTCCTACAGACATCCACAATGGCCTCTAGTCACTAAGAGGAGGAGGAGGACAGTGACACCAGACCACAAGGGTAGCCTGGGGTGGGAGCTATCATCGTTCAATACAGCAAGGTGAACGTTTTCTTCATTCTTGCACCCCCAGCACTCAGGAAGCATTCCAGGGAAAAAAAATAAAGGACTCTTCCTGGGCTCCTGGTCCTAAGAGTGGCCTTGGTCCTGCACCCTTCCCAGCTCCTTCCCCCCCTCTCCCCCACCAATGGACCAGGATTAGGGAAAGCGGATCGCTGCACTGGGCACAGACAGGTGTAGCCAGAGAAATAAGACGGCGGCGACGTCCTGGGCCTGGCCTCGGCTGGAGACATTCCCCCACGCCCACCCACCCCTCTGGAACTAAGGCGTCGGGCCCGTCACACAGAGCGCCCGTGCCGGGGAGCCGCGCTGAGCGAAGCTCCCCGGCGATGTGAGTTCGCGACCCGCAGGTGGCAGCACGAGGCCGCTTCCCTGGAGGCGGCCGGCAAGACGGCCGCGGCACGGCCGAGCGCAGGCTGGCTCCCGACCGCAGGCGGCGAGGGGAGAGGAGAAAGCGCGCCCAGCCTCCGCTGAAGTCACCCGCCTGGGCGGTGGGACTCGTGCGCGGGCCTGGCGCGCTTCCCGCCGTCCCCGCCGGAGTGCCTCGTGACCTGCCCTCTGCCTGCCTCGCCAGAGCGGTGTCCACCGGGCCTTGCTGGGCAGCCATCGAGGAAACAGGCTTTGCCACGAGACTGAAAGCATGTTTCCAGCTCACCGTTTGCTGGGAGGCATCGGGCAAGTTATCTGACCTACCCGAGCCTCAGTCTCCCCGTCGATCAAGTGGGATAATAGCCTCCCCCTCATTGGCCGTTACGGAGCAGTAAGGAAAATGCTCATAGACACCCACCTTTAGAGGCATTTCTGTTACTGCATCATAAGTGTCCTGTGTGGATCTCTCTCCTTGGACAGGGTTCATTAAGCACCTATGGGGAAATCTTTGGGGTCTACACCCAGGAGTGGAGTTCCTGGGTCCACGGTCTGAAAAAGTCCCCTGCTATCTGAGCTTGCCTGGGTAGACTACTGTCAGTCATCTCAGCATCACAGTGCCCGCACCATCCCTCCTCACAGCAACTGCTCAGTGAGCTGGTGCGAAGCCGAGGTGCTGAGTGAGAACGAGGGGGTCACCGTTCCACACCAGGCCCTGCAGAAGCCGAGGTGCTGAGAACGAGGGGGTCACCGTTCCACACCAGGCCCTGCAGACCCCTGGCTCAGACCTCAGACGCACCAGCCACTCGACCCTGTCCAGACCCCCTCAGACTCCAGCCCTGGGAGCTCCAGCGGCTCCACCTCCTTGCTGTGTGAAAGGAGGGGCCGCTGGCTCCCCCCAGCCCTCCGTGGTCCTAGCCCACCCTGGTGTTCGGGCCCCCTGAGAGTGCTCAGCCTGGGCCTGATCTCCATGCACTTCTGTGCCTGTCTTTGTCAGGCTCAGGCTAATATGTGCTTGTTTCTGTGACAGAGAAAGGGACCCTATCTCTTTCTGGCTCCTTTTGCAACTGCCAGGAGGTGGCGTGGGTAGTCCTTCCCCATGCTCCCCCAAAGAAAGCAAGCTGGAAGCTTAGCCCAGATGCCTCCACCTACAGCCCATGTAGACTTTACCCTTCTGCTCACAGCACAGCCCCACTTATACTCAGCCCACAGGGGTCCAGGATGGGGTCTCCCCCCATGGAGATTGGGCTGCCTCCCTGAAAAGGGGAACTTGCCTTCTTCAGTCAGCTGGTGAGAGAGAGATCCTGGGGACCCTCTCCTGGGTGGTTTTGTGTGGCCAGCCTGAGGCCTCTTGTGCTCTCCCTTGTGGCCCAGAGGCAGGACCACAGCTCACCCATGCAGCACCTCTGTGAGAATCAGCTCAAGCTAATATTTTTGGCCCCCTTTACCTGCCGGGCCAGGTGACTTTGTGCAATGCACAACCTGCCCAGCTGTATATGGCAGAAACCCAGCATCCTGCCAGTAGGAGCTCAGACTGTGTAAGCCTGTGAGTAGGCAAATGTCCACGGGCTCACCCCTGATTCTGGGACCATCAGGGGTAGGTGGTGCTCAGTGTTCCTGTGAAAAGAATAGCACCACTTACTTCTGTCAGTGGACTCAGGACTCCCTGTTACTTCTTCCGGAACGTCTGCTCCTGGACCTGGTGGGGTCTATAGGGAAGTGTCAGGAAGTGTGTGGCCTCCTTCCCCACTGCCTGACTCATTCTGGCCACGACGATTGGCCACCCATCCGTGCTCAGCTCTGTCTCCTAGTGATGCCCTCACTCCACCTTCAATGCCTCTTCCTCTGCCTAAAGTCAGGAGCAGGCTGGGTGCAGTGCAATCCCAATACTTTTGGAGACTGAGGTGAAAGGATTGCTTGAGCCCACGATCACGAGACCAGCCTAGGAAGCATAGTTGCCCATCTCCACAAAATAAAGTTAAAAAACGAGCAAGGTGAGGTGATGTGCACCTGTAATTCCAGCTACTTGGGAGGCTGATGTGAAAGGATGGCCTGAGCCCCCAGTAGGTAGAGGCTGCGGTGACCCATGATCATGCCACTGCATTCCAGTCTGAGCAACAGAGTGAGGTTCTGACTAAAAATAAATAAATAAACAAATAAATAAATAAATAAATAAAAATATTAAATAAATAAAGTCAGGAGCACTGCTCAGTGACACCTATTTTCCTCCCAAACTCTGGTCCGTGACTAAGTCCCTGGTCTCCAACACAGACTTGAGGGTACTGTTATATGTGGCTAAATACAGTGTCTTCAAATGTGCTTCCTAAACTAAAGATGTTACCTCTAGAAATATGTCTAAAGAATTGCTGGTAGAGGTATACAGATGCATGTTTAAAGGTGGTTATGGGGGCACTTGTTCACAGTAGTGAAAACCTTTCAAGAGTCCAGATGCCAGATGCCCATTAATAGGGAAATGGCTTAATCCCCTGTGGGTCACTCAATCATTTCCATGCAGTTGATAAAAAACTCTTCAGGACATTTTAAACAGGAGTAAGTGGTAGTTGGAGAACTTTACGAACAGTCAGATCCCATAGAGGTTTTAAGAAAATTGAGGGCTTCCTGGGCTAGGCATGTTGACTCACGCCTGTAATCTCAGCACTTTGATAGGCTAAGCTATGAGAGTCACTTGAGCCCAGGAGTTCAAGACCAGCCTGGGCAACATAGTGAGACTTCATTTCTACACAAAATTTAAAAATTAGCTACGCATGGTGGCATGTACCTGTAGTCCCAAGTACTTGGGAGGCTGAGGTGGAAGGATCACCTGAGACCAGGAGGTCAAGGCTACAGTAAGCCGTAATCATCCCATTGTGCTCCAGCCTGGGCCACAGAGTGAGATTCAGATTCAAAAAAGAAAAAAAAAAAAAAAGAGGACTTCTGGTAGCCAAATACACAGACCTGGAGACGTCAAAGGCCAATAAGCATTTTCAGAAATGCTCAAGATCATTGGTAATCAGAGACGTGGAAATTAAAACACCAAAACATCCCTTGATGCCTAGTTGACTGGCAAAAACTTGAGAATGGGAAAATATCAAGCTGAGGGTGGAAGGGCTATGTGGAGAAAACAACATACACACTGTTGATGTGGCTTAGAGCTGCCATTCTGGACAGCAAGCAGGTGATGTGTAGGCATGGCAGACACTTTTATACCATGAGACCCAGAAACTCCACTCCTGGTATAGAGCCCAAAGATATGTTCCTATAGGTGCTTAAGGATACCATTACAAGGATGTTTATTGTGGCTTAGCTTGAGGTGGCAGGGGAGTTGTTGGCACCACCTGAATATTATTCCTTGGAAAAGCAGGCAAGTAAAATGAAGTGCCCACACAGAATGGAGAGTTGGTTATATAGTAGTCTGAAGCAGTGGGAATGGGGCTCTAAAAACATAACATTGCTCTTCCCTTCCTAAACATTTCATACAAAAGCTATGAGGTAGGACCAAGCAAGGCAAGTGTCCCCACAGGGCAGGGTGTATGCCATGGCAAACCAGCAGGGGGATGTTGGGATTCAAGCAGGAAGACACCCCCACAGGGTCAGCACTGGTTGCCTGAGCCTCAGTGGGGTGAGAAGGGCCCCCACAATGAGGCAGAAGGTCAGAGGGACAAGGCAGCAGCAGGAAACTGGTTACACATCAGGAACTGATCAAACAAACATACGGAGGATAATAGGAACCAAATTTCTCAAGCCTTGTCATTGGATTGGAACTAGTTATTAGCGTGAACCTGTGGGTCTCAATAACTGTAAATGTAAAGTTGTATATAGGCAAAAAATAAACAAAACATATAAATGTTTTAAAAATGTGTATAAGTGCATACATTTCCTGGCTCTGTCCAATGAGAGGATCTTGTAGCTTCAATACCCCCCCGCATAGTAAAGACCATAACTAGGACCCAGTTCTTGGCTTCTAAGTAATATTATCCACTAACAGAGCCAAGATTCCTTGGGGGAGAAATGGCTGGCTCAAAGACTAGAAAACAGGAAAGTACAAGGTGATATTGACATAGTTTGTGCCAGAAAGTAAAGACATACTCAAAGAATGGCAGATACATGTTAACAGGAAATCAGAATTTTCACCAAGGGATCCAAGACAATACAGTGGGGAGAGAGTCATCTTTTCAAAAATGATGCTGGAATAACTAGATATCCACAAGCAAAATAATGAATTTTGACCCTAACCTCACACCAGATACAAAAATTAACTCAAAATTAATCAAAGACCTACCTTTAAGAAACCAAACTATAAACCTCTTAGAAGAAAATATAGATCTAAGATCTAATGACCTTAGATTTGGCAATGGCCTCTTAGATGTGATTCCAAAAGTATAAACAAGAAAAGAAAAAATATATAAACTGGACTCTATCAAAAGTAAACACTTTTTTTGCTTCAGAGGCACTATCAAGAGGTGATATAATACTGAGTGATCTATCACAGAAACAAAGAACTGAGTATCGAATGTTCTCACTCATAAGCAGATCTTGAACAATTATCATAATACTATAAGAAAAGGATTGAGGATTGGCAGTAGTGGGAATCTTCCGGGGGAGGTGGGCGTACCTCATCAACAAGGATACATGCATAATGATCTTTGTATATCTAACCCTGAATTGTATCCCACATCTTTTAAATTAAAAAAAAAATTAAAGCAAGGAAAAAAAGAAGTGAAAAGGCCGTCCACAGAAAGGGAGCAAATATTTGCCAATCATGGATTTGATAAGGGACTTGTATCTGCAATGTATAAACTCAACAATATAAAAACAACTCAATACAAAAAATGACCAAAAGGCATGAATAGATGTTTCTTTACAGAAGATATACCAACGGCCAATAAGCACATAAAAACCTGGCCAACATCATTAGTTATCAGGGAATTGAAAATTAAGACCACAGTGAAATACCTCCTCACACCCACTAGGAAACATTATGCTGGCTGGGTGCTGTGGCTCACACCTATAATCCCAGCTCTTTGGGAGGCCCAGGTGAGAGGATCGTCTGAGTACACAGGTTCGAAACCAGCCTCGGCAACTTGGCAAGACCTCATCTCTACAATAAATCAAAAAAAGTAGCCAGGCATGGGGACGTGTACCAATAATTCCAGCTATTTGGAAAGCTGAGGCAGAAGGATCACCTGAGCCCAGCAGGTTGAGGTTGCAGTGGCCATGAGAGTTCCACTGCATTCCAGCCTGGGTGACAGAGTGAGACTCTAACTCAAAAAAAAAAAAAGAAAAAGAAAAGAAAACATTATACTAAGTGAATGGGGCCAGTCACAAAGACCACATATGTACAATTCCACTTACAAGAAATGCTCAGATTAGGCAAATCTATAGAGACAATGTAAATAGTTGCCTAGGACTGGGGGGCATGGGAGGTTTGGCGATGACAGCTAAAGGGAATGGGGTTTCTTGTGAGGGTGATGAAGATACTCTAAAATTGATTGTAGGGTTGGTTGTACAAATCCGTGAATATATCTACTGAAACACATAGTGTACTTTAAATAGGTGAATTATGTGGTATGTGAATTATATCTCAGTAAAGTTGTTCCCCCAAAAAAGGACAAAGAAGCCAGCTTGAAAGGACTTTTACATTTGGGACAATTTGCAAATTAAACAAATAATGAAAGTAACAAGATATAATCCACTAAATACAAAAGAAATTCATTACTTTATATGGATATAAACAATGCACAGACTCTGATGAGGAGCAGGATATATACATAGTCTAAAAGTTCCTCGCTGCAAAATGTTTATTAAATATAAAAGGAAAAATTATAACTTCACAGGTAAAAACTCGGCAGGCACCACCTTACTCAAATGATCAAAGTCATTATCACCAGTAATGGGATAAATTAAAATTATGCCTCATCTGATAGAATACAATAAGAATTCAACATCACTTCTGTGATATTCCTGCCAAGGATGAATAATCTGAATTGAATCATGAGAAAACATCAGAGAAACCCACACTGAGGGACATTCTCCATAATAACTGGCCGTGAAAGCCAAACAAAGACTGGAACTAACTGTCACAAATTGAAGGAGACTAAAGAGACTTGACAACTAAACGCAACACATCTTGACTGGATTCTTTTGACAATAAGGGACATTTTCAGAACCATTGGCAAGACTTCATGAGGTCTGAGGAGATGATGGTGATAGTGTTAATTTTCTGATTTGATGATTTCATTGTGATTACAAGGGAAAGTGTCCTTGTTTGTTGGAGACACAAAATAAAGCCTCAAATAGGCCAGTGGGGAAGGGGGAGTTCTTGACAACTGTTCTCTAAGTTTCAGATGACTTAAAATAAATCAGGAAACCAATAATGTATCCAAAATAACTGGTCCACACTTTTCCAAAGTATCTGGTCCAAAATCACTGGTCCCTAAAAAAAAAAAAGTATCTGTGACAAAGACTAAAAATGATTAATAAAATGTTTCCAGCTAAAGAAGACTAACAAGAACTTGAAAACTAAATGCAATGACTAATTGAATTAAACCCCCTAGGGAAAATAATAATAATATAAAGGTCATTATTGAGACAATTGCCAAAATTTGAACAAGATCTGAAGAGTATAGAATAGCATTGTACCAATGTTAAATTTCCTGATTTTGATCACTGCACCGTAGCCTGGAGTACTTAAGAGTAAAGGGGCATGGTGTCTGCAACTTATTATCAAATGCTTTAATAAAAATAATTATACGAATACATAAAGAGAATGATAAAGCAAATGCAACTAAAAGACAAGTATGTTAGGGCTCTTTCTATGATTTTTGCAACTTATCCATAAATGTGAATTGTTAAAAATTTTAAAAATAATATTAAAAACAAAATGAAATATAAAACCTAGTACTATGTGCATAAATTAAAAACACACACACAAAACAACAGAGATAAACACAGTACCCACAACCCAGTAGTTGAGGGGTGTGTAAAATGTGGGGGGGAGGAGAATGGGAGTGTTAGATTTAAAGAGAATAAATACATATTTTTTAAAGACTAGGAAGTGGGGCTGCACGAGTTACCTCCAAATTTCTCACCTAACACTTCTGAGGAATGGGATGGGACAAGGGGAGGGGCAAGCATAAAGCAGGGCTTCCAGTTTTGCCTTTATCTTTTGGCATTGTTTGAATTTTCTCTTATGCAAAACACACTCACACATTCACATACTAGAGATGCAATGTTTTTGAATTCAGAGAAAAATGATGGAACATCTATGTAATGTTAGCGAGACAGCTATTAAAAATGAGATAGAGCTACTTCTACTAACATGTAAGGAAATAACAGCCTGTGGTTAAGGGCTTTTTAAAAGGCAATTTGCTGAGTAGCAAGGGTAGTATAAATCACTGTTGGAAAAACACATATAAATAGCTCACACATGCAACACTGTAACTATAAGCCATGCTATCTCTGAAGGAAGACTTAAGGAGAGAGACTTGTGTACACTTCAGTCATTATGGAAAAATTCAAATATATATGTATTGCTTGTATGATTTAAAACACATATTACTGTGGTTTAGAGAAGAAGAGGCATTTTTAAAGACATGGCATTTTTAAAGACATAGCATTTTTATATAAGGAAATGTAAGCCACTTTTAAAAAGGAAAGCACAATTTACAACAATAATGATGATGCGATTATTTCTCTATTAACATAGCAGCCATTTTTAAAAATGCAGAGGCCCGATGGTGAGGTTGTGGGTGTCCAATTCCCTTGGACTCGATGGTGAGACTCCCATCCTCTGGGACCTTCCCACACACACTCAGCGCAAAGTAGACGCCACCGAGAACTTCTCCAGACCCAGCAGACCTCGCAGCCTACTCTCCCTCAGTTTCCACCTGACAAAGCCCCTCCTGGGGCTGCCTTCCGGGATCGCTTCCTCTGTGCAGCCTGACCTGACTTTCCCCAGCCAGGGGAAGGACCCCGCTCACCCGCTCAGCCGCCCTCCTGCCCGCTTGCGCCGTCTTCCCTCGCCTCCCAGGACGCTCCTCTTTGCTGGTAACTCTGGCTCGGGGCGCCTGTCTCCGCAGATACTTGGGGTGCGGGGAAAGTGCTTTAAGGCTGGGACCGAGTCTTCAGTCTGGAAGTCCCTGGCTGCCACACTACGCCCATAACGACCCGAAAATAAACGCCTGTGCAAATAAAGCAGTTTGGCGACATATTAAGAGCAATAAAAAATGTCCCCATCCTGTTGAGCCAGTGAGGATCCTGAAAAAACAATCCTCCCCAAAGGAGAACACTGTATACATGAAGATCTGGGGTTGAGCGTTATTTCATTGCTGAAAACCTGGACAAGGCAGGATATCTAGCAATCGAACAGTTGAGTAAATTACACAGTAATGTAACAGAGTATTACTCGGCCATTAAAAGGTGTATCTGTGAGGAAGGACCACAGCACACAGCAAACATTGAGGTGTGACGTCAAGTAGAAAAGCCTGAACACAAAAATACACGGTCGCCATGCCTAAAATTTTGCAAAATAGGGATGCACGTTAAAAAAAAAAAAAAAAAGACCGAAAGCGTCTTCTGGGGAAGCACAGGAATTTTTTTTCCCCCTGCTTTCACTTCCAGTGTTGTTCTAGCCGTGTGAACAGTGTACAGAGGTTGGAAGCCACGTTAAGAAGAGTCTCGATGCTGTTTACATGAGTTCAAAACTGAGAAAAAAGGCATTTTTCAGCCGGAGCAATGCCTTTCTAACGGAGGGGTTTCCGGCACCCTGACCTGCCGGTCGGCCTGGCGCCCGGCGGGGGCGCAGCCCCAGGTCTCCCCGAACAAAGCCACCGTCCCTGCGTCCACCTGAACCAAAGGCAAGAAAAAGCTCCTCGCCCTGGACCCTGGGCCGCGCTCCGCAAGCTCGCGCGGAGCCGAAGGCCGCGGGACGACGGAGTGGGGTTTCCCCAGCGATCGCGCCCTTC
>NW_007247721.1:972386-973524 GCF_000164805.1 Carlito syrichta | reverse complement strand
CCGCTTCCGGCCCCGCCCTGCGCGCCCGCCCGCCCCTCCCCGCCGCGGCCCGGCCCCTGCGCTCCCCGCGCCCAGCTCCCGCGCCTCCCTCCGCTTCCCACCCGGCCTCCGCCCCTCCTCGCCTTCCCTTCCCGCCGTCTTCACACCCCAGCCCATCCCCCGCCCGTCCCCCAAGAATTGGCAAACTTCGCCCCTGCGGACCGGGCTCTTCGGCGCTCGGCGGCAACCAGTGGGACCCAAAGCAGAAGTGCCGGGTTTCGGGGAGACCGAGTCGCACGCCGGGGCGGCCGCTCCGTTTCTCCAGGTGGCATCCCGGGGGAGGGAGAGCGAAAGGCCTAGGCTGGGCCAGGGAGCGGCAGGTCGGGGGAGGGGAGAGAGGGATGGGGAAGGATGGAGCGCGGGGCGCTGGAGACGGCGCCCGGGACGACGACCCCCGCCAGCCGCCCCGAGAGTGCGCATCTATCCGTCCGCCTGCTTCTGGGTATTTCCACCAAGACCGGGGTCCACGTGGAACCCCCCTTTAGCATCCAACAGAATCCCCAACTTTGTTCTCCACCAGCGTCCAGGAGCTCTTTAAGAGAGAGCGAACTCAAATGATACGTGAATACACTCTCCTAAAAAAAAAGGCAAGTCAGGGGCTCAGAGTCACACACACATCCCAACACGTCTTTCTGGGGAAACGGTCTCGCTCGGATGTCCTTCCAGCTCTCCCACGTTCAGGACGCACAGAAGGTTGGAGTGTGGGTTACGGTTATTTTTACACAAATGATGTCACACTCCGAGGATTGATCCGCAGGGAGGCCACAGATGCCCCGACGAGGTAGAGAGGCTGGCTCTCGGCAAGAAAATTTCTTTACACTGTTCATCGCAGTTTATTGGACTGCCGGGTTAGCTAGGAGACAGTCTACTTACAAGAGAGAGCTATAAAAAATAAACGAAACGAGACTAAGACGGAAAGGAAAAGGCGGTGGACCCCGTTACGCAGACCCGCGCGCGCGCGCTCCTGGGGAGCTCAGCCCAGACGCATCCTCAGAAGCCGCCGCGGACTCGCCTCCAGGTTCTCGTCGCACCCGCTCGCTCGTCGGGGCGGAGGCCCCGGGTCAGCGCCGTCCCTGCCTCGCGGCGGCCGGAGCAGCCG
>NW_007247721.1:961486-972156 GCF_000164805.1 Carlito syrichta | reverse complement strand
GGTTCCAAACATTCCGCCCTTCTCTGGCGTCCTCGCGTTTCCCTAGGGTGATCGCTTGTTTCTTTAAGAGCCCCGTCGGACCCTCGAAGACCAGAATCTCCCGTCCCACACTCAGCGGGCGACGCGGGGGGAGGCCGGCGCTTCCAGCCGTGGCCCGCGAGCGGCGAGCGCGCAGACAAGGTAAGCAGGAGGGCCTGCCGGGAGCCGGGCCCCGGCGCGCGCGACAGCGGCAGGGCCGAAGCCGCGGACAGTGTGGCTTTGCTCTGAGCGTGGGGGAAGGGAGGGGCAGGAACCCAGGGCTGCTGGGGCGGGGGACGCCCGCTTGCCGTTTCGCCGTCCTTTCCCGCGGTGTGGAGTTGTTTCCTCGGGTGTCTGTTTGCCTTTTAAAAACGGAAGAAAGAAAAATGGGTTATTTTTAAAGTTGATGAAATTAGCTACGCGAACTTACAGACACCCCCACATACACAGTCACACATCCCAGGCGTGGGTCCACACGCTTGTTTGAGGTTGTTTTGCTTTGTTTTGTAAGCCAACTGAACTCCCCCCTCCCGCAAAGTCAATGTATTCATTACGGGACCACCACGAGGCTTGCAAAAGCACTTCTTTAAGGGGCGTTATTTTCAGAGGCTGTCTTCTAGCTAGGAAAACAAATCAGCTCTTAGAGTCCCTCTCTGGCATGTGCAGTGTGTGACCCGGAAAGATCAACCTGTGAGGTCCCCAGCCTTGACCTGGTGCCTGTCTGACTATGCAGGGAAGGTTGGCCATCTCCAGAGAGGTAGACTCCACAACCCAGGGTTTGGGTCTGTTTGGTTCACCGCTGCTCTCCATTGCCTGGCGCCATGCCTGGCATTACAATAGGAGCTCAAGAAATAGTTGCTAGATGAAGAATATTTCAAAGAGTGTGCCACAGTTCTTGAAAAACAGTTCCCAGTAGATATAAACTCCTGGTGGCATCTCAGGGCGATGGGACAGGCCCCTTTTGCTGCAACCTTGGCTAGTGGCCAGCACCTTCCCACCGAGGCCCAACCGTCACCCAACACAGCTGTCACAAAGCTCCTCACCCTTCCATTCTGAAAGTCCTTTCCCAGGGTCGAGAGTTGGAGACTTCCTCCAACTGGGCCCCATCCAAGCCAGTAGCTCCTAGAGAGAGACCCAGTCTGTGGGGAACCTCCTTCCTTTCCCCATGGACACCACACCACGCTGCAGAGGCCTCAGGCACTTGTGTTGGGACCCTTGTGAGCCTAAGAACAGGACCTCAGGCTGACACAGTGAGGGGGAGACTCCAGAGCCAGGGTGATCAAGGGAAGGATGCCAGAGATGCCTGCTTCCTTGGCTTCTGATCGCCGATTGCCAAGCTCAGTCTGGAACCCACCTGCAGGTGACACTGATTTCAGACGATTGCTTCTTTTTTTTTTTTTTTTTAAGTTGGAGTCTCACTCTGTCACCCAGACTGGAGTGCAGTGCCACACTCCTGGCCACCACAGCCTTGCTGGGCTCCAGCGATCCTTCCTCCTCAACCTTCCAAGTAGCTGGAACTACAGGCGTGCTACCACGCCTAGCTAATTTTCGATTTATTGTAGAGATGAGGTCTTGCCGAGTTGCCCAGGTGGGTCTCGACCTGCGGGCTCAGGCAATCCACTCACCTCGGCCTCCCAAAGTGCTGGGATTACAGACTGAGCCGCGGAGCCTGGCCAAAGATCACTTCTTAGGGCAACAAAACCCAGGACCTGAGGGTTCTCCGGCACTGGGGATGTGGGAGAGGGCGGTTGGTGACCTTGAAAGTGCAGTATTCTGGTCAGCCCAGGAGGCAAAAAAGGAGCCAGTCTACACGGTGAGGTACACAGTCGGGAAGGAGAGGGGAGCAGCTACCCTTGCTGAGGGCACCAAGACAAAACTCTTCAAACCCATGCTAACAATGACACAACATTTGATTTTACTGGATTCACTTGAATTTTAACATTCCACAAATTCAAAATGTATCAAAGGATACAAAAGCCTCCATGGTGGCCTCCCAGGCTCCTCCTCAGAGCAGTCCAAGGAGCAGTGGGCAGTCCGACTGAATCACACCCTGAGTTCTCCCTGCCTGCCTCATGGGACGTGCCAGGGAAAGGGTCGGTGGCCCACCGCAATTCCCCCTTGCCTCTTGGCCAGAGGATGTGGACCCTTCTTGGGCTCGAGTCACTGTTCCTTTCTGGTGATACCCCTGAATTGTTCTTCCTTGGCCTCACGAAAGGCTAGTGGGTAGGCTGGGGGTCTCAATCCGGTGGTCTTGGGCTGGGAGAAAAGGAAGAAGCTAGGTTCGGCAGAAGAGGAACTATAAACTCTGAACGCTCACAGTGTCTGCACCAGAGCCCCAAGTTGGAGACTTGATGCTGCGTTCCAGTCCTGGTCTCACAGTTCACTGTCCTCTCTGAGCTCAGTGTCTGCTTTGAGGAAGCAGAAGGTTGGGCCAGACAGCAGGAGATTTGCTTTCCCTCAGCCTTGGTGGGCAGTCATGTTTCTCCCTCACCCCCTCCACCAGGGACAGGCACCAAGGTAGCCAACATGGAGAACCCCGGAATCTAGGTTCACAGCCTGCAGGCTGGACAGCTTCCCCCCTACTCCCCGTGGACATGGATGACCAGGCAGCTAGCTTCCTTATTCCTTCCTCCACTCTGGAGGGAGGAGCAGGGGGACCAGCTAGCTGTGGTGTGCTCTCAGCTCTAAGCCTTAAACAAAACAAGCTTAGTTTTCTTTCCTCTAGCACTCACCAAATGCCAGGTACTGGATAAAGTGCTCTATGCAGATTAATATACTCCTCATAACATTTCCAGAGGTTGGTACTAATGCTATTACCATTAAATGGATCAGGACACTGAAGCACAGAGAGGTTAAGCAACCTGTTAGCAACTAATTAGGGCTAGAGACAAGATTTGACCCCAACCTAGCCAAGAACCACCACTCTGAATCAATACTCCACAGCCCACAGTCCAGGTGGCTTCTCTCCATTGGAAAAAATCAGAAGGGACGCTTCCAGAAGGTGGTTAGCTGGGGACACACAGCCATCAGTGGCTTGTCCCTGAGCCTTGACAGGCTCCTTCAGCTGCACCCAGGAAATTCTCCCCTCTTCTGGCCAAGCTGCTGGCTGAATGCCCAAGTTAGGGAAGTACAAACACTCTCACACAAGAGATAGAAATAATCCAAATGTCCATCAATAATGAATGGAGAAACAGAAAGTGGTCTAACTATACAATGGAACATCACTTAGTCAAAAAAAGGAATTAAGTACTGATACATGTTGCAACATGAATAAAACTGAACTATTATGATAAGTGAAAGAAGCCAGGCACAAAGGCCATATATTATATGATTCCATTTATACAAAATATCCAGAATAGGCAAATCCACAGAGACAGAATGTGGATTAGTGGTTGCTTAGGGCTAAAGGGGGATGGAAGATTGGGATAAAGGCTCCTTTTTGAGATGATGAAATTGTTCTAAAATTGACAGTGGTGATGGTTGCACATGTCTGTGAATAAGCTGAAGACCATTGAATTGTACAATTCAAATGGGTGAATTGTATTGTGTGAAGCAAGTCTTAATAAAGCTGTTACCAAAACAAAAAAAACCAAAAAAACAGAACAACACACACACAGTTCTAGAATGTAAGGTCACTGCCCAGACAAGGCAAACCCAGGCAGTGCTCCGCTAATGTCTATGTCTTCAGAGTCCAGGTTTCCATTGGTCTCTGCAAAGACTGCAGCTCCCTATGGTGATGATGACCTTCAATTCAAAAGCCTCCTCTTGGGGACAGAACTTGGACTGGGAGGGAGCCCCCTTCTCAGGGGACACTGGAGAGAGCGAAAGAGGGAGGGACCTTGGGGTCTCCCACCTGGATTTGAATAAATACACATCAGCCGGGTGACCTTGGTCTCAGTATCCCCCTCTGCAAAATGGGACAACTGAGTCCCTACCCTAAATAGTCATGTGACTATTCAAGAGATTATAAGTCTAGTACAGCCTTGGGCACCTAGCCAGTGTGTCCCTTGCTAGAAAACAAATGAAGTATGCACCCTATTTAGGGAATGATCTAGATAACATCTAAGTGTGATGGGAGGGAAGGGATTTTGTTTAAGAAAGAAGGAAAAATTTTGGAAAATTCTCTCCAATCTCTTGGGTCACTGTGTTCATTTCAACTCTGCACCTGACAGGATTATCATTTCTGGAAATGGACACGTGAAAGAGGGCACTCCTGCCCCACAGGGAGAGGGCTGGAAAGGAAAGCGAGGAGTGAACAAGGGGAGGGAGAAAATCTGGGAAATGGGAGGAAATATGAGGGAAGCTGCTAGGCACGTTCAGGGGACTGGGAGGAGAGAACTGACTAGGGGAGGGATGGCTGAGGGGGCGAAGGCCAGAGACCAAGAGGAAGGGAGGAGGAGGTGGCCAGACCACCGGGGGAGAGAAGAGGAGGGTGATTCACAGGGAACCATGGGGGAGATGGAGTGAGAAGCCAACTAGTCTGGAATCCATCTGGAGAAGAAGAGATGACCACCAAGTCAGGAGACCCAGAACCCCTCCTAGGACCTTGGAGGGACTCCGGCCCCCATTGGCTGCTGACTGGGAAGGACCTCCCTCGCTGCCCTAGCCCAGCCTCAAGAGAACCCAGCCTGGCCACTTTGGGGAAGCCTAGAGAATCCTGAGTCCTATAAATCAGGATCCGCAACTCCTGGGCCATGGACTGGTGCCTGTCAGTGGCCTGTTAGGAGCCAGGCTGCACAGCAGCAGGTGAGCTAGTGGAGCTTCATCTGCATGTACAGCCGCTCCCCATCGCTCACGTTACCACCCACGTTCTGTCTCCTGTCAGATCAGCAGCGGCATTAGATACCCACAGATGCTCAAACACTCTGTGCCGTGCGCGTGTGAGGGATCTAGGCTACGCATCCTTGTGAGAATCTAATGTCTGAAGATGTGAGGTAGAGCTAAGGCGATGACGCTAGCACTGGGGAGTGGCTGAAAATACAGATGAACATTAGCAGTGAGATTTCACTGCACGTCGCCACTCTCCATTCATGGAAAAACCATTAAACTGGTCCCTGACACCAAAAAGCTTGGGGACCGCTGCTATAAATGGAGGGAGCTTTTCAGATTAGGTTGCATACCTGGAGTTTGGATCCAGTTGTGTCCTGTCAGGTCTGTTCACCTTCCCCTAAGGAACTTCCTCCCCCAAACCCTACCTCTCAGGCCCCACCACCCCTGATGTGCCTTCTCCCCCCTACCCCACCCAAAGCCTGGGCCAACTCCTGAACTGCACACGCTAATCACCCTCAGTCTTCACCCCAGCAAGCCTTCTTTCCCTGCTCTTGTCCCAACTCAGTAGTTTCCAACCAGGCTTCACCTGGAAGCCTTTTAAATACACAGGTGCCAACTAGGAACCACTAGGAAGCCATTTGGTCTGTGGCTGGGCTGAGCACGTCGGTTTTTTTATAAGTCTCCACATGATCTAATATGTGGCGAGTGTTGAGAACTACAGTTTGCCTCCTTGCTTAAGCCTTCCTGGACCTGGGCAAGGCCAGAGCCAAGGGAGGTGTCGCCTGCTCTACACCTGCCTGGTTAGGCACCTGGAGGACCTCATCAGTCCTGCTATATCAGCGATGGTGACTCCCGTGTGGGCCTCTTTCCAGCCTGGCCTAGACCCACAGCCCCCTCCGGGTAGCCCTCTTGGATAAGCCAGGGACTCCACAGCTCAGGAAAGTTGCTAGCGCCTTCCCTCAGGCCTGGCATGTGGGCAGCTCCCATGGCTTGGCCCATTCCTGCTGGAGCCTGGGGGTGGGCCGGAGAGGGGTAAAACAGGGAAGTGCTGCCTTGGGAGAGGTCAGGCTGTGCTCCAGAGACAGCTTAAGGGGAGTCCAGGCCCCCACCCCCCAAAGCCCCCAATCTGAGGTGCCAGAGGGAAGGATTCAGCGGCCACTGAGGTCACTTGTCCTGAACCCAGGCCAACTGAAGCCCCCGTGCATCTGGGCTGGTAAAGACAAATACCTGACAGGAGGAGGTGGTGGGTTCAGAAGATGCACTGACTGGAGTTTGGCATCTCCCCTAGACCAAGCAACCCCAACACAGCCAACCTGGGTTCCCTGCTTCCCCCTCAGGGGTAACCTCTCACCTATCCTCAGGACGGAAGCACTATAGTCTAAAGGCCCCACAGAATCCCACGAGTGCGGCGCCGGCATCTGGCTCAGACACACCTCCATCACGTCATGAGCCTGCCAGATGCAGCCATCCAGGAGGGGCCCAACACCAGGAACCTGACGCCTCACCATGCCCCAGCACCTCTCCAGACACCCCAAGGAACTACCTGTTCTCTCTCTGCCAAAGCTTCCCTCCTTCAGTTTCAGCACCACTGCATGTCTCAGAAATAAATACATTTTTATCTTATAAAAATAAATGTATACATACATTTATGGTTTTATAAAAATTGTGCTCATCGTAAAGAATTTCAGTAGCATCCCATCGCATTTCAAAATGCAAGTTGTTCAACCAGGGGTGGGACAATGAGTCCCCCCAAGCAGGCTAATACAGAGGGCAGGATCCCAGGTGCTAGAGGTGGAGCCCTGGCAGGCGGCTGGAGAAGAAAGTGGGGTGCAGATCCCTTAGGTCATGGACTCTCCTTCTGGGCTGAAGCCTTGAAGAACTGTTGCTCCCTGCTCGCCCCAAGCTCCCTGCTCCCCTCAGCCACAGATCCCCCATTCCAGTGTGATGCCAGAGTGAATAGCAGGCCTGGGGACTTAATTCTGTAGGAACAGGGGGATTGTCACTCAGGAGCTCCCAAAGGCCTTTGGGTGAGCCCCAGAACCTTGGAGGAGAAGAGACGCAGGCTGAAGACCTGGGCAGAAAGCGAATAGAGCAGGCTGCCAGAGCCTCTAGGCCCTGGAAAATGGCTGGGAAGATTAGCAGGCTGAGAGAGGGGATGCGGTGGTAGAGAAAGAGAGGCCAAAGGGAGAGGGGGACAGGAAAGAAGCAGGTGGAACCCTGGAAGGTGCCCCATGCAGCTGCAAGCTCGACCAGCCTGCATGCATCGTGGGAGAGAGGCCAGGCCCCAGCCTCGAGAGAAGGAAGCGACACCAGAGGAGCTGGGCTGAGCAGGGTCTAAGGGCCCCAACCTGTGCACCTGCCAGAGCATCGCCAGGGATGCAGAAGGAAAAGGGGCTAGAGCCAGGTTCTGAGGCCTGACCAGGATGCTGAAGGCTCTGTGGTTGCACCAACACCAGCAGCCAAGAACAGACAGACTCCGCTGTGGGGCACTGGGAACCCTTATCCCCCACACACACCTTCACTTCCCAGCACCCAGGATAGGCCTCACATGGCCAGCCCTAGAGAGGGTCTTGGGAGTGCGTGCTATTTATCCACAGGCACCAGCTCTTTGCCCCAAGGAGGCACGGGAAGTTCGTTCCACCGGCAACAGCCGGTGAGGAGAAGGTGAGTAGGCAGGGATGGAGGGTTCCTAGAGAGTGATGGGATGGGGCCCACGCCCCAAAGGAGACAGGAATTGGAAGGTAGCCGTGGCACTGAGCAAAGTGAGTCCAGAGGATGGTCTCCTTCCCAACTCAGGCCGATCTTTGGAGACACCTCGGGACACTCAATTCTCAAGGGTCTCCGTGTGGAGCTGGGATCCAGAGGCCCCTGCCTGTCACTCTGCCCCCATTCCACCCACTGAGATTGGAGGACCTGCACCACCATTGCCCTGCCCGTTAGCGGCTGGGATCCCCCTTCTTCTGCCCCATGTTCAGTGTCCCCAACTGGAGACAAAAGGGAAGAGGAAATAGGTAATTCGTTTGTTCTCTGGAGTCTTGGCCTGTTGGGAGGGCTGTGAGGCTATAGGTGGAGACCGGTGGTGAAGGTGAGAGCAGCAGGCATAGGCCCAGGTCTGAACCAGGGAGGAGGACTCCCGATACCGTGAAGTCGCACCAGGGGACTCACCTATCTTCAGCTTCAGCTCTGTGTTTCCCCTTACCCTGGGCAGGAGGGCCCCCCAGAGCCAGACGGTGTCTCAAGGGGCTTCTGCTTCCCCACATATGCAGACTCTCAGAAGGGCTAGCTCCCCTCCCCTCCACCCCCCTGCACTTCCCCACCCCCAGCACACCCTCACCTCAGTAGCTGTACTGGGCACAAGTATGCCCAGCCTTCCTCACCAGGGACCTGCAAGGGGTGGTGCACCAAGACACAGTCTCTCTCTTAGAATGTAGTGGGAGCCTACTGGTCCTGCACCACCCTCCTTCTGGGCTAGAACTGGACCACCAGGCAGCAAGTCTAGGGAGGCACTGGGGCCGGGGCAGCCTGGGGTTCCGGAGCCTGTGTAAAGCCTGTTCCTGTGGCTGCCTATACTTCCTGCTCTGCCTGGAAGGGTTCTGGTGGGTCGGGGCTGGGGCTTGGCCAGGAAACCAGTCCACCTCCCCACTCCATCCCCATGCACACACTGGCAGCCTCGGTGCCCAGAAGCCCCAACTTCCTCACTCAGTCCCAGTGCACGTGCATAGAAGCTGGGCCCCCCGCCCAGGCCTGTGGAGAAGAGAGAGCTGAGACTCCTGTGGGCAGTCGAATTCCACGCTGTGGAGGGAGAATGTGAGAAAGGAAGAATAAAGGGTGCAGGAGAAAGGAGAAGACTGGAACTCCCAAGGGTCCATACCCAGCTGGCCTGGAGCTGCCAAAGAAGGGAGAGCTGTCCAAACCTCCAGGGTCCTGGTTCCAAGGGACTCTAGGGAGGCCCCCATCTCTCCTAGAAGGATGGCCCGGCTCACCCAGGAGTGTGTGCAAGCCTGAAAGTCCGTTCACAGACCCCAGAAGGGAAGCCTGGACTGAGATCCGAGTTACTGGCACGGAAAGATGCCATTTGTGAAATGAAAAATTAAAACGATGAAAACAAAGCCTGGCAGGGTCCAGCAGGTGCTGTTTTTGCATGTGTGTTTGCACAGAAACAGGGCCTCATGTGTGGCAGGCAGAATCGTGAGGGATGGGGGATGGGGGGTACTGACCCCAGTGTTTGCTTTCTGTTTCTGTTTCTGCTTCTGCTTATATTTTTTCTATGCAAGGCACATCTAACTGGAATAATAAAGATTAAACTTGAGCAAGTCAGATTGGAGAACTGAAATGCAGAATGGAGGTGGCACTTGGGCGAGGCAGCTAGTGATCTGTTGGACTGGGGGTGGGGAGGAGGAGGGCCTGGCCCTCGTGGGAGCCACTACGGAGTTTGGCTGCCACTCCAGGGGTCAGGCCATGAGTGCAAGGCTCACCACGCACCAGCAGCATGGATGCCTTCATCCGAGCTTGGGTCACACTTTCCCCAGTGCCCTCCTGAAATGCTATCAACCTCCTTTCTCACCTCTCCCTCCACACACACACTCCAGCAGCCCCAGGCCCCAGGTCCATAAACTGTCACACCTACAGTTAGTCCATGCTGATCCCCCTCTAACACCCTGGGTGCAATTCTGCTCTCCTGTACCCACCCAAATCACTTTGTAGTTTCATTTCCTTCCTTCCTTCCTTCCTTCCTTCCTTCCTTCCTTCCTTCCTTCCTTCCTTCCTTCCTTCCCTTCTTTCCATAGGACCAGTAGGCCTTCCCTCGCCCTGTTTATCCTCACATTTTCCCCAAGTCCCAAACCCTGAGTGGAGTAGTTGTTAACAACCCAATTAAATAATTATGTCCCCAGCTTGCTCTTCCACTGTGGGTATCTGGCATCAGATGGGTACACACATCTAACCATTCACATGCACACTGGACACACACTATGGCACGGACACACACACTCATACCCACTCACCCACTCATAGGAGTCATGGAGGCTGCACCAGAGACACACCCAGCCATGCCACTGCCACTTATGCCAGCGTGTCCACAGTCCACTCTCACAGACACCCTTAACCAGATTCTGCACAGGCCGAAGCACCTTTGCTACCCTAGCACCTAGCTCACCCCAGCAGGTCAGAAAAAGGAAGAAAAGTGTGGTTTTAGCGCTTGAGGGGAGGACCACAGACCCTCTGGCACGCGCGCGTGCTCGCGCGCGCGCACACACACACACACACACACACACACACACACACCCTCGTTCTCAATCTTTTCTTCCAAGCCCGTTTCTGAGTCAAAGAGACATCTGGGCCTGGTTCCTCCTGGCGCTGTGGAGAGAGACACTAGGCTCAACCCAGCGCTGACCCTCCCAGAAAATGCTGGGGACCCGGACGCCTAGGAGGGCGGAGCACTATGCCCTGGGACCCCAACTGATCAACTTCTCACAACTCCGCCTCACTTCCAGCGGCGCCCCTCTCCACTCTTCCCCTCTCCGCAGCCCAGAGAAGGCAGGAGCCTCCGGGACCAGGGACAGAGCACCGGGGAAGCTCCGCGGGCACAGACACAGAGAAATCCCCGCGCTCTGCGCCTGTCTCGCGGTGCAGTCCCGCGTGACGGCGTCGGAGCTGAGGGGCACCCGGGGCTGTGCCTCCCGCCGCGGCCTCAGCCTCATTCTGGGGCTCCCGGACCCGACAGTCCGTCTGCGCGTCAGTTTACTCCTCTCCCGGGGCGCGGGAGGGCCGGTCTCCCCGCCTCGCTCTCCTGGGCTCCGCACCCGCGCTCGGCCTGGCTCTCTCACGAGGGCCAGAGGAGCGGGGTCCGCGGTCTGCATTCATGAGTGCAGCTGTGGCTCTGA
>NW_007247721.1:960183-960744 GCF_000164805.1 Carlito syrichta | reverse complement strand
GCCCCACGGGGGCGGCCGGGACCTCGGCCTCCAGCCCCGCGGGCTCCCGGGAGAGCGGCGCCGACAGCGATGGGCAGCCCGGGCCCGGCGAGACGGACCACTGCCGCCGCATCCTGGTGCGAGGTAAGGGGACAGCCCGCGGCCCCGGCCCGCTGGACGCGCCCTACCCACACCGGGGCCTCCCACCGCCCTGCAGCTTCCGCCTCCCAGTTCGTACATTCATTCATTCAGCATCCAGCCAGACACTCGGCAAGCATGATTCTGAGCGCCTATTGTGTGCTGGACACTGAGCTGAGTGCAGGGGACAAAGCAGTGAATGGGGCCGAAGAGGTCCCCGTTTCTCTGCCGTAATCACGGCCCTCAGCCTCCCGGGCCCGACCCCTCACCCTAGGCCTACCGGGCCGGCTACCGTGGCGAGGGCGGTAGCGGGGGCGCAGGATGCCGAGCGCCGGTCCCCGCCCCGCGACCCTCAGGGCGAGTGCGGAGAAAAGCGTCACGCGCTCTCCGCCGGGACCGGACGTGAAGGGACGCGCGTCGGCATCCGCGGAGGAGAGGCCCGGG